>NW_027142481.1:350171-422671 GCF_026170545.1 Melanerpes formicivorus
TCAAGCAGTCTCTAACTCCTCCAAAGCTGGGGCTAAACCACGGCACTCAGCACCACAGCTCTGCCTCTTGGGAACACCTCCACGGAGGGAGAGTCAACCACTTCCTCCCTGGGCAGCCTGGGCCAGGCTTTGCAGAACCCTTGCAGGGAAGAAGTTGCTTCTAATGCCCAACCCAAACCTCCCCTGGTGCAACTTGAGGCCATTTCCTCTTCTCCTTGTTACTAGGGAGGAAACACCAATCCCTACCTCGCTCCAAACCCCTTTCAGATCGCTTTAGAGAGCAAGGAGGTTTCCCCTCAGCCTCCTTTTCTTCAGGCTGAACAATCCCAGCTCCCTCAGCTGCTCCTCCCCCAGCCCTCTTCCCCCACACCCTTCCCCACCTTTCTTGCCCTTCCCTGGCCCTGCTCCAGCTCCTCCAGCTCCTTCTTGCAGCCAGGAGCCCAAAGCTCAAGCCAGCCCTCAAGCTGTGGCCTCCCCAGTGCTGAGCCCAGGGGCACAACCCCTGCCCCTGCTCAAGCTGCCCAACCATTGCTGCTCCAGCCCAGGCTGCTGCTGCCCTTCTTGCCCACCCCCTGGTCTCATCTGGTATAGTCAAAAGTACTTAGAATCATGGAATCAGTAAGGTTGGAAAAGACCTCAGAGCTCATCAAGTCCAACCTACCACCCAACACCTCCTGACTAACTCAACCACAGGCTCCAAGTGCCACGGCCAATCCCCTTCTTGAACACCTCCAGCTTCAAAGAAAAGAACCAAACCCACCACCAAAAAAAAACAACCCCTCCAAAAATAAACCAAAAGCACCCCCAAGAAACAACCCCAAACAAAAAACACCCCCAAGAAACAACCCCAAACCAAAAACATCCCCCCAAAAAGAAAACCCCAACCCAAGCAAAAACAAAAACCCAACAAGACAAATCCACACCAAGCCAAACAAAACCCCAACCAACAACAACCACCCCAAAATCACACTCCATAGAGGGGGGGGAAGGGGGGGAAACCCAACCAAACACCACAACAGCAACACAACCCAATCCCAAATCCATCCTCTACCTCTTTCACCATGCACCAGCAGACCAAAAAATACCCCCCACCCAAAAGCCCAGGCACACACTAGGGAGAGGAAGAGATGCCATGTGCTTTTCCTGTCATCAGGTAGCCCATTGAAAGGGCAATAAAGCATCTCAAAAGTGAGGCTGAGTGTCCTTGTCTCTGCTGTTTGAGGGCTTGCTTCTGCAGCAATCTTCTCCCTTCTTCCCTCCCTGCCTACACTGAGAAGCTGTTTATGGAGAGCTCTGCCCGTTGGCAGGCGAAGAAGACACTCCAGATGAAACACACACATGCCCAAGGTGAAAGCTGAGCAGATAGGGAGGTCTGATAGCAGGAGGAGTGGTAGCACATTCTGTGGTAACTGCTCTACCAAAAGGTTTCCAAGGCTGGATTTACTCTTTCCTCACCAGTGCTTCTTGCCCTTGCACAAGAACCAAACTCCTCAGGTTGGTTTCCCCATTTGCAGCTAACTCTTGCAGAAAGGTCTTCAAAAGGTGTTTCTGGTCATAGGGATCATAGAATCAGTCAGGGTTGGAAAGGGACCACAAGGATCAGCCAGTTCCAACCCCCCCTGCCAAGGGCAGGGACACCCACCACACTAGAGCAGGCTGCCCAGAGCCTCATCCAGCCTGGGCCTTTAAACACCTCCAGGGGACAGGGCCCCAGGGAGGACCTCAGAGCAGCTTCCAGCCCCCTGAAGGTGGCTCCAGGAGAGCTGGGGAGGGACCTCTGGACAAGGGCTGGGGAGTGCCAATGCTGAGGAACAATGGCTTGGAGCTGGGGAGAGGAGAGATTGAGAGTGGAGAGGAGGAAGAGATCCTTGAGAGTGAGGCTGGGGAGACTCTGGCACAGGTTGCCCAGGGAGGCTGTGGCTGCCTCCTGCCTGGAGGTGTTGAAGGCCAAGCTGGATGAGGCCTTAAGCAACCTGGGGCTGGTGATCCAGTGGAGGATCATAGTATCATTATAGTATCAGTATCAGGGTTGGAAGGGACCACAAGGAGCATCCAGTTCCAACCCCCCTGCCATGGGCAGGGACACCCCACACTAGATCAGGCTGCCCAGAGCCTCAGCCAGCCTGGCCTTAAACACTTCCAGGGACGGGGCCCCAACCTGGACAACCCTGGACAACCCCAACCCTGCACAACCCATCCCAGGGCTTCACCACTCTCATGGGGAAGAACTTCCTCCTCCCCTCCAGCCTCAATCTCCCCACCTCCAGCTCCATTCCATTCCCCCTAGTCCTATCGCTCCCTGATCACTCAAGCACAGTGAGTGACCTGGTCACTCAAGGACAGGCTTGCAAAGGTAGTATCAGTCAGAAGCCTGCTGCATAATTTGGGCACAGAAAGCAGCCCTGCTCTGCAGTCATTACTTCAGGTATTAAATGTCATCACCTCACCAGCCTCAAGCCAAGCAAATGACCCCGGGGGGAGCCAAAGGGCCATTGGGATGCATGTATGCAGCGGCAGCTTTCTCACACACGAGGTTCTGCCCCCCCAGGAGGCAGCCTGCCTGTTCTGACCCAGTTTCGCTGCAGTTTCATCAAACCTTCCCTTCCCACCGAGGAGGCTTTCCCGGAGTGATCCCAGCGACTGCCCCAGCTAGTTCCGCATGCAAAGGCATTCCTATTCCCTCCTCTACAACTCACGCCTTAATAAGATGGCTAGACGCAGATTACCTGCAACCAACCTCACCGTCTCCCTGTCCTACCTTGACTCCCCATCCCACCTAACAAAACCAAACCGGTTCCCAAACGCCTGCCCCAAAAGCCAGGAGGGGGGAAGCGGAGCAGCTCCTGGCGGTTCCCTATGAAGTCACTGCCTTTGTTGTTTTTAAAACACGCAATTTAGAAAGAATGACACAATCTGGAAGAGGAGGGAGATTATCCTGCGGTCTGCGGAGGTGTCGATTGCTAGGAGATAAAAAAGCCAATGAAACCTACGCTTGTTTCTCATCGCCGGCCAACATTAACTTCGCTTTCTGCTCCTCGCTAAGCGCTTCCGAGCGAGAAGTTTTTGTTCCCTCCCTGCCTCCCCGCTCGGAAGTTCGGGGGCTGCTTTGTTCGCTCCGCGCAGGCGAAACCTCGGGCGCGGTGCTGCCCCCTGCCACACAGCCCCCCCCCTGCAGTGCGGTTATTGAGGACCCCCTTCAGCCCCCCCCCCCCCCCCCCCCGAGCCGAGCCGGGCCCCTGGGGGTGCGGGGGGCTGCCCCCGCGCCAGCACCGCTCAGGCTGAGCCCGGCCCCTGCCCGCGCACCTCCGCGGGGCGCGAAAGCCCCCGCGGCCACCCGCGGAGACCAAAGGCTTGGGGAGCCGCGCACCTTACCGGCCGCTGTGGAAGCGCCGTCGGCGCTGGCGGGGCGCTGCTGGAGCCCGGCCACGGGGCGCGGATGGAGCCCGGCCGCCCGCCGCTTCGCCCTCCCCCGCAGCAGCGCTGGCGTGAAGCTGCGCTCGGCGCCCGCAGCAAGGCAGCGCCGGGAGGGAGCGGGAGCCGGAGCGGGAGCCGGAGCCGGAGCGGAGCAGCATCGCCTCCTCCCGCGCCGCCCGGCAGCCCCTCGCTCCCGCACGCAGCGGACAAGGGCGGAGCGGCGGCGCTCCCCGCCCCGCGGCTCCCCGCCTGCCCTCCCTCCCCGCCGCTGCGCGCCTGAGCTCCGCCGCTGCCGCTGCCGCCACCACGGGCAGCGCAACGCCGCTTACCCACCGTGGCCGCCCGGTCCCGCCGGCCCGGACTCCCCGCTGCCTGCTCCGCTCCACGCCGCTCCAGCCGGCCGCTGCTGCCCCCCACCGACACCCCCCCCCGCTCATCGGCCGCCGGCAGCAGCAGCAGCAGCGGGGAGGCGGCGGCCGCGCAGCCGCCCTCCGCCCCCGACGGCCGCTCCCTCACGCCCCCGAGGCGGCGGGGAAGCTGCTGGCACAAGCCCGGCCCCGCCCGCTCCCTCCGCGCCCTGCCCGGCCCCGGCCCCTTCCCGCCCTCTGCGCCCCGCCAGCCGCGGGCTCACGGTCCCGGCCCCTGCTCCGGCCCCTCGTCCGGCCGCAGCGAGTCGAGAATGGCCTCTCCTGAGCCAAGCAACTAGCGCTTGACCCCAAAGATGAGTTTCTAGGGGGATGCTCTCTTGCTCTCCTGGCGGCTTCCAGCCCCCGGCGCTTACACCGACGGTCTCGGTCCTCTGTTAGAGGGGATCCCTGTGCGGGTGCCTGCGGGGATCCACCGGCAAGAAGGGACTCTCCATCCAGCAGGGGATCCACCCGCGGGAGGCATTCTCCCATCCAGCAGGGGATCGATCCAGGAGCATTTCCCACCCCTTCCAGCCAAACCGCAGCTACATTGTTAGGGGGGAAAAGGCAATAAAAGTTGCGCAAGGCAAAGTTGCAGGAAGAAAAAGTAGCAAAGTTTTTCAAACGTGGCCAGGGTTTGGGTTGTTATTTTTGAGGCAACGTGGTGAGGAAAAAGTCTGTTGGGCTGAAAGGCTTCTTTAAGGATGCTTCTTCCGCTTGAGAGCCGCTGGGGAAGACCCAGTGACCCCTCTGGGGTTGGAGCTTCTCTGAGTGGTTCCCCTGAGGCTTCCTGACTGTGAAGGGAAATAGTCACAGGGTAGGAAAAGTACTTTTTAGTTGCGAGATTGAGGGAGCTGAGGTGGTTCTGGCTGAGGGGAGACCAAGTTGCTCTCTACAGCTCCCTGAAGGGAGGCTGGGGCGAGGAGGGGGGGCAGCCTCTGCTCCTTGGCGGCAAGAGAGAGGATCTGGGGAAACAGTTCTGAGCTGTCCCGGGGGAGGTTCAGGCTGGATGCTAGGAAATACTTCTTCACAGAGAGGCTTCTCAGACATTGGAATGGAGTCAGCATCCCTGGGGGTGTTCAAGCAGAGAGTGGAGCTGGTGCTTAGGGACATGGTTTGGTGCTGACCCTGCAGGGCTGGGCTGGATGAGCGACAGGATGAGTTCTGTGTGATTCTGTGCATCCCCTCTCCAGAGGGGAGGAGGCTCAGGGGTGACCTCAATGCTCTCTACAACTACCTGAAAGGTGGTTGTAGCCAGGTGGGGGTTGGTCTCTTCTCCCAGGCAACCAGCACCAGAACAAGGGGACACACTCTCAAGCTGCGCCAGGGGAAGTTTAGGCTGGAGGTGAGGAGAAAGTTCTTCACGGAGAGAGTAATTCGTCATTGGGATGTGCTGCCCAGGGAGGTGGTGGAGTCCCCATCCCTGGAGGTGTTCAGGAGGGGATTGGATGTAGCACTTGGAGCCATGGTCTAGTTAGGAGGTCTGTGGTGCCAGGTTGGACTCGACGATCTTTGAGGTCTCTTCCAACCTTGGTGATGCTGTGATACTGTGACACTGTGACACAGAGATGTGGCCTCAGATTCAGGCCATGTGACAACGAGCTGTTTCTTTTTCAGAGCTACAGCCTGGAGGAGTTGTAACTGTCTTTTAAACCAGCAAACATGGGTGGAAACAGTTGGCTTAGAATAAACCAAACCCAAGGACTGGCCTTAGCTGTTTCGTAACTGAATGGCAGCTCCTTTGTGCTGCCTCAAGTAGGAGCGGGCTCAAAAGCCAGCCTGCCACAAGCAATATTGTCAGTGAGTTTGTGTAAGACCTAACACAAACAACAATGAGCAGCAGAGCTAATTAACATTTTAAGAGGCTGCAGTAACCTGAGATGTTGTTCAGTGCGTGATTTAAATATTATTTTCTTGTAATACAAGTTTCTGAAGCTGATAACTATCTCCTTACATCTGAAGGTGAGCTGAAGACGTTGGTGCTACATCTCAGCAAGGCCTCATTGTGCTCTCTCTGCATTTAGATAGTCTCAGATTCACAGAGATGGCTTGGCTTGGAAGGGACCTTCAAGATCAGCCAGTTCCAACCCCCCTGCCATGGGCAGGGGCACCTCCCATCGGCCACAGGTTGCTCAAGGCCTCATCCAGCCTGGTCTTGAACCCCTCCAGGCAGGAGGCAGCCTCAGCCTCCCTGGGCAGCCTGTGCCAGAGTCTCCCCAGCCTCACTCTCAACAATTTCTTCCTCCTCTCCACTCTCAATCTGCCCTCTACCCAGCTCAAAGCCATTGTTCCTCAGCCCTTGTCAAAAGTCTCTCCCCGGCTTTCTTGTAGACTCCTTTCAGATACTGGAAGGCTGCTCTGAGGTCTCCCTGGAGCCTTCTCCTCTCCAGCCTGCACAACCCCAACTCTCTCAGCCTGGCCTTCAAACACCTCCAGCCAGGAGGCTTCCACAACCTCCCTGGGCAGCCTGGGCCAGGCTCTCACCACCCTCCTGCCCAACAACTTCTTCCTCACAGCCAATCCCCAGCTCCCCACTTCTACTTCTGCTCCAGCCCCCCTACTCCTAGCCCTCCCTCACCCCCTCCAAAGTCCCTCCCCAGCTTGCTTGCAGCCCCCTGCAGCTCCTGCAAGGCCACCAGAAGGTCTCCTGGGAGCCTTCTCCTCTCCAGCCTGCACAAGCCCAACTCTCTCAGGCTGTGCTCAGAGCAGAGCAGCTCCAGCCCTCTGCTCCTCCTCCTGGCCCTGCTCTGGACACCTTCCAGCCCCTCCAGAGCCTTCCTGGCACAGAGGCTGCAGAGCTGGCCCCAGAGCTGCAGCTGTGTGCTCAGCAGAGTGGAGCAGAGGGGCAGAATCCCCTCCCTGGCCCTGCTGGCCACACTTCTCTTGCTGCAGCCCAGGCTCTGCTTGGCTCTCTGGGCTGCAAGTGCTCCCTGCTGGCTCCTGGGGAGCTTCTCCTGCCCCAGCATCCCCAAGGCCTTTTCTTCAGGGCTGCTCTCCAGCCAGTCCCTGCCCTGGGATTGCATTGACCCAGCTGCAGGACCTTGCCCTTGGTCTGGTTGAATCTCCTGAGGCTGCCTTGTGCCCACCTCTGCAGCCTGTCCAGGTGCCTCTGGCTGGATCCCTTCCCTCCATCCTGTCTGCTGCACCACACAGCTTGGTGTCCTCAGCAAACCTGCTGAGGGTGCCTCAATGCCACTCTCCATGGCACCAGCAAAGATGCTGACCAAGCCTGGGCCCAGTACTGCTCCCTGAGGGACTCCACTCACCACTGGCCTCTTACAAGAGTGCAAATCTGATTGTAATTCACTTTGCTCTAAAGAAGATTTGCTTCCTCGTTCTTCATTCTGCTAATGAGCATCTGTGTTTGGGGCAGCCTTTTCCTCAGCCTCTTCATAGGTGGGTGTGAATGCCTCCACCATGACCTCATTTAGACTGCTGGGTGATTCTGCTTTCAATGAAACCAGCTTCCACAAGGAAACTTGGAGCTTGGGATCAACGAGGAGCATCATTTCCATCTTCACCTACTGTGCATTTGACAGGGATGCAAATAGAGGGATAAACGTCGCTGTGAGTTGAGAGAAGTCTTGCACCACTGGCTCCACTCACTCTGGCAAGACCACACCTGCCATGGTGTGGCCAGGCTGGGGCTCCCCAGATGGGGAGAGAGACAGGGATCTGCTGGAGAGAGCCCAGTGCAGAGCTATGAGGATGGCTGGGGGGGACTTGAACTTCTCTCCAGTGAGGAAAGATGAGAGCCCTGGGGCTGGGGAGTCTGCAGAGAAGCTGAGAGGGCATCTTATGAATGTTGATAGATATCTGAAGGGTGGGGGGCAAGCAGCAGGGCCCAGGCTCTTTGCAGTGGTGTCCTGTGACAGGACAAGGGGGAATGGAATGGACTAGACTAGAGTAGACTAGACTAGACTAGAATAGGAATAGAATAGGAACAGAATTTACCAGGTTGGAAGAGACCTTTGAGATCATCAAGTCCAACCTATCACCCAGCACCATCTAATCAACTCAGCCATGGCACCAAGCACCCCATCCAGGCTCTGCCTAAACACCTCCAGGGATGGGGACTCCACCACCTGCCTGGGCAGCACATCCCAATGGCCAATCTCTCTTTCTGTGACAACTTCTTCCTAATATCCAGCTTAAAGCTCCCCTGGCACAGCTTGAGACTGTGTCCTCTTGTTCTGCTGCTGGGGGCCTGGCAGAAGAGACCAACCCCCAGCTGGCTACAACCTCCCTGCAGGGAGTTGGAGAGAGCAAGAAGGTCTCCCCTGAGCCTCCTCTTCTCCAGGCTAAGCAACCCCAGCTCCCTCAGCCTCTCCTCACAGGGCTGTGCTCCAGACCCCTCCCCAGCCTTGTGCCCCAGACCCCTCCCCAGCTTTGTTGCCCTTCTCTGGACACCTTCCAGCAGCTCAACCTCTTTCCTAACCTCAGCAGCCCAGAACTGGACACAGGACTCAAGCTGTGGCCTCAGCAGTGCTGAGCACAGGGCACAAGGACTTCCCTGCTCCTGCTGGCCACACTCTTCCTGACCCAGCCCAGGATGCCCTTGGCCTTCTTGGCCCTCTGGGCACACTGCTGGCTCCTCTTCAGCTGCTCTCCCCCAGCACCCCCAGGTCCCTCTCTGCCTGGCTGCTCTCAGCCACTCTGTCCCCAGCCTGTAGCACTGCCTGGGGTTGCTGTGGCCAATGTGCAGCCCCTGGCACTTGGATGTGTTCAATCTCCTGCCCTTGGCCTCTGCCCATCTGCCCAGCCTGGCAAGGTCCCTCTGCAGAGCTCTGCTCCCCTCTCACAGCTCAGCTCCTGCCCCCAGCTTGCTGTCAGCTGCACATTCACTGCTGATGGACTCCATCCCCTCCTCCAGATCATCAATGAAGATATTGATCAGGCTGGGGCCCAGCACTGCTCCCTGGGGCACAGCACTGGTGCCTGGCTGCCAGCTGGCTGTGGCACCATTCACCACCACTCTCTGGGCTCAGCCTCCAGCCAGTTCCTAACCCAGCTCAGAGAGCTGCTGGGATACAAACTGGAACCCAGGAGGTTCCACCTGAACAGGAGGAGAAAATTCTTTGGTGTGAGGCTGCTGGAGGCCCGGAGCAAGACGCCCAAAGAGGTTGTGGAGTCTCCTGCCCTGGAGCCTCTCCAGACCCCTCTGGATGTGTTCCTCTGTGGCCTCCCCTGGGTGATCCTCCTTAGGCAGGGGGATTGGACACAATCTCCAACCCCTCCCATTGATTCTATGCTCCTAAGGGAGAGGGACAACACTGCCTGCAAACATTTGATAAGGCTGAGGGTGAAGTGTGCCATTTTGGTGCTCCCCTGCAGTGGCATCCACCTGGGAAAGACTTTCTTGCAGCCTTCCAGTACTTGAAGGAGTCCTGTAAGACAGTTTAGGACAGGCCTGTTGTGACAGGAGGGGGAGGAGTGGATTTCAACTGAAAGAGGAGAGCTGGGGATTAGATCTAAGCGAGAATATGGGGATTTTTACAGTGAGGGTGGTAAACCATCTGAATATTCCCTTCCAACCCCTCCCATTGGTTCTGTGATTGTAAGGCAGAGGGACAGCACTGCCTACAAACATCTGATAAGGCTCAGGACTGCTCTGCCCATTCCCCTCCAAGATGTGCTGCAGCAGCAGCAGAGCAATGAGATGGCTGAGGACCAAGGCAAGGATGTTAGGTGCTGGGAGAGCTGCAACCAAGGCACACTCAAAATCCCAATCACCTGCCTGGCCTTTGAGAGGTGGTTAGCTGAGAGCCATCAGCTCTGGGGCCAGGGAGCCACGACCAGTTTGGGAAGGCATTCTCTCTGCTGCCTGCCACCACCCACACCCCACCCCATCCACCCCAGCTTTAGTCTAGACTTTGGTCTGTCCCTCCACACAACCTGGCTCCTTCTTGGTGTGAGAGCCTTTTCTCCCAGCCAGCCTGCAGTCTGGGACAGCCTTTGTGCTAGTCCTTCAGCATCCCTGACCCTTCATCTCCTTCCAGATCTCAACAACAACAACAACTCCTTTTCTCCTGCTCTCCCTTCACATTTTAATGTCTCACTTCCTCTGCTCTGATTTAACTCTTGACTGAAACACTCCCCAACAAAACCCTCATTAAGATAGGCTCCCAAGTTCAAGGCAGAAAGGACCTGTTGGAACAAGCAGGCTCTGTCTGGGCAAGAGTGTTCTCTGCTGTGCTCTTTTACTGCTCCTTCCACTAGTCTGGTTGTAAGTATCTACAGCTAATTAGCTGCTGTACATTAGATGATTGCCTTTTTCTCTTGAAGATTACCCTCAAGAGCTCAGCCTGGGAGATATTTGCCTAGGAAAAGCTCTGCTATTTTTCTGGGTTACATGGTACACATTTAACTCTGCTACCCCCCACCCACCCAGACCTCCCCAAAATAGGTTTCAGGCTTCTCTTTCTGCAGCTGCTAGATTGATGCAGGGCCATGAAGCACTCTTCAAACCCTCCCTGGCACCAGCCTACCCCAGAAACAGAACCTTTAAAGGCCATTTAGTCCAATCCCCCTGCAACAAGCAGGAGCATCCTTAACTAGATCAGGCTGTTCAGAGCCCAGGCCAAGCTGACCCTGAAAGCTTCCAGGGATGGGGCACCCACCACATTCTAATCTTTTACCACCCTCACTGTGGTAGATCTAATCCCCAGCTCTCCTCTTTGCTGAGTCTGAATTTCCCTGGTAGGGGTCTGGAGAACAGGGCTGGGGAGGAGCAGCTGAGGGAGCTGGGGGTGGTGAGTGAGGAGGAGAGGAGGCTGAGGGAGACCTCTATGGTGGTTTTAGGCTATGCCATTACTTACTTACAGCTTCATTTACTTCTAACTGAGTTGGTCTGGCAAAATTAATGCTGGGGGGAAAGTTTAGGCTGGAGGGGAGGAGAAAGTTCTTCCCAGACAGAGAGATTGGCCACTGGGATGAGCTGCCCAGGGAGGTGGTGGAGTCCCCATCCCTGGAGGTGTTCAAGAGGGGACTGGATGTGGCACTTGGAGCCATGGTTTAGTAGTCATGAGGTGTTGGGTGAGAGGTTGGACTTGATGATGTGTGAGGTCTTTTCCAGCCTTGTTGATTCTATGATTCTATGCCATGATTCTATTCAGTTGAGATCCACTCCTCCCCCTCCTGCCACAACAGGCCTGTCCTAAACTTTCTTACAGGACTCCTTCAAGTACTGGAAGGCTGCAAGAAAGTCTTTCCCAGGTAGGATGCCGCTGCAGGGGAGCATCAAAATGGCACACTTCACTCTCAGCCTTATCAAATGTTTGCAGGCAGTGTTGTCCCTCTCCCTTAGGAGCATAGAATCAATGGGAGGGGTTGGAGATTGTGTCCAACCCCCCTGCCTAAGGAGGATCACCTAGGGGAGGCCACAGAGGAACACATCCAGAGGGGTCTGGAGAAGCTCCAGAGCAGGAGACTCCACACCCTCTCTGTGCAGCCTGCTCCAGGCCTCTGGGAGCCTCACAGTGAAGAAGTTCCTCCTCATGTTGAGGTGGAACTCCCTGTGCTGTAGCTCATATCCAACATTCCTTGTCTTGTTCCTGGGGAGCCCTGCAGAGAGCCTGGCCCCTTCCTCCTGCTTGTGTTTTGGTCAGAGAGCATCAAGTGGCTGACAGCTGGACAGGGATTTGTGTGATGAGGCTGTGAACCTGCAGACAGCACTTCATAGTATCATAGTATCAGTCAGGGTTGGAAGGGACCACAAGGATCAGCCAGTTCCAACCCCCCTGCCATGGGCAGGGACACCCCACACTAGATCAGGCTGCCCAGAGCCTCATCCAGCCTGGCCTTAAACACCTCCAGGGACAGGGCCCCAACCACCTCCCTGCACAACCCATCCCAGGGCTTCACCACTCTCATGGGGAAGAACTTCCTCCTCCCCTCCAGCCTCAATCTCCCCACCTCCAGCTTCATTCCATTCCCCCTAGTCCTAGCACTGCCTGAGATCCTGAGCAGTCCCTCCCCAGCCTTCCTGCAGCCCCCTTCAGATCCTGGAAGGCCACAATGAGGTCACCTGGGAGCCTTCTCTTCTCCAGACTGAACAGCCCCAACTCCTTCAGTCTGTCCTCACAGCAGAGCAGCTCCAGCCCTCTGCTCATCCTCCTGGCCCTGCTCTGGACAACTTCCAGCACCTCCACATCCCTCTTGTCACAGGGGCTCCAGAACTGGAGGCAGTACTCCAGGTGGGGTCTCACCAGGGCTGAGTAGAGCGGGAGGATCACCTCCCTTGCCCTGCTGGCCACACTTCTCCTGCTGCAGCCCAGGCTCTGGTTGGCTTTCTGGGCTGCAAGTGCACACTGAGAGCTCCTGGTGAGCTTCTCCTCCCCCAGCACCCCCAAGGCTCTCTCCTCAGGGCTGCTTTCCAGCCAGTCCCTGCCCAGCCTGGATTTGTGCCTGGGATTGCCTCCACCCAGCTGCAGGACCCTGCCCTTGCTCTTGTTGAACCTCCTGAGGTTGGCTTGTGCCCAGCTCTCCAGCCTGTCCAGGTCCCTCTGGATGGATCCCTTCCCTCCAGCTGTCTGCTGCACCACACAGCTTGGTGTCATCAGCAACCCTGCTGAGGGTGCACTCAATGCCACTGTCCATGGCACCCACAGAGATGTTGAACAAGACAGGTCCCAGGACTGATCCCTGAGGGACTCTGCTTGTCCCTGGCCTCCCCTGGGCCATGGAGCCACTGACAGCCACTCTTTGGGTGCAGCCATCAAGCCAGTTCCTTATCCATCTAGTGGTCACCCATCACACCCATGTGTCACCAGCCTGCAGACCAGGATGTGCTGTGGGACAGTGTGGAAGGCTGTGCTCAGGGCCAGGCAAAGGACACCAGTTGCTCTCCCCCTCAGCTATTGATGTTGTCACCTGTGCAGAGAAGGCCTCCAGGTTGGTCAGGTAGGATTTGCCCTTGGCAAAGCACTTCCTGGGCTCTCATTCCAAACGAGCTCCTCCTTTGGGCACCCAGAGGAGGGCAGCCCCCAGATTCAGTAGCTGTTGGAAACCCCAGACAGAGACTGGGCAAAGCCTTCATCTCTCCCAGAGATCTCAGTGGCAGCCATTGCTCTTGATTGCTTTCTTAGGGTCTCTGAGCAAATAGAAGAGCAGGTCCTAATGCCCAGGACAGACCCAGCCTGGACAATGAGTGCAGTGCCTGGAAAGGACCTCAGAGGTCATTAGTTCCAACCTCCTCCCCAGCTAGCAGCTCTGTGACCCCCAGAGCATGGCCCTCAGCACCACAGCTCTTCCTCCTGGCAACACCTGCAGGGCTGGGGGCTCCACTGCCTCCCTGGGCAGCCTGTGCCAGGGCCTGACCACACAGAGGACTGGAAGCTGGCCAACGTGGTGCCCATCCACAAGCAGGGCTGGTTGGATGAGCCAGGGAATTCCAGGCCTGTCAGCCTGACCTCAGTGCCAGGCAAGATCATGGAACAGGTCATCCTGAGTGCAATCACACAGCACTGACAGGATGGCCAAGGGATCAGGCCCAGCCAGCAGGGATTTAGGAAGGGCAGGTCCTGCCTGACCAACCTGACCTCCTTCCATGCCCAGGGCACTGCCTGGGGGATGTGGGGCAGGCTGTGGATGGAGTCTGCCTGGACCTCAGCAAGGCCTTTGCCACTGTCCCCCAAAGCAAGCTCCTGGCCAAGCTGTCAGCCCCTGGCTGGGGACAGCAGCTCTGAGCTGGGTTAGGAACTGGCTGGAGGCTGAGCCCAGAGAGTGGTGGTGAATGGTGCCACAGCCAGCTGGCAGCCAGGCACCAGTGCTGTGCCCCAGGGAGCAGTGCTGGGCCCTAGCCTGATCAATATCTTCATTGATGATCTGGATGAGGGGATGGAGTCCATCAGCAGTGAATGTGCAGCTGACAGCAAGCTGGGGGCAGGAGCTGAGCTGTGAGAGGGGAGCAGAGCTCTGCAGAGGGACCTTGCCAGGCTGGGCAGATGGGCAGAGGCCAAGGGCAGGAGATTGAACTCATCCAAGTGCCAGGGGCTGCACTTTGGCCACAGCAACCCCAGGCAGTGCCACAGGCTGGGGGCAGAGGGGCTGAGAGCAGCCAGGCAGAGAGGGACCTGGGGGTGCTGGTTGATGGTAGGCTGAACATGAGACTGCAGGGTGCCCAGGCAGCCAAGAAGGCCAAGGGCATCCTGGCCTGGGTCAGGCAGAGTGTGGCCAGCAGGAGCAGGGAAGTCCTTGTGCCCTGTGCTCAGCACTGCTGAGGCCACAGCTTGAGTCCTGTGTCCAGCTCTGGGCCCCTCAGTTTAGGAAGGAGGTTGAGTTGCTGGAAGGTGTCCAGAGAAGGGCAACAAAGCTGGGGAGGGGGCAGGCAGCACCAGAAGAAGAGGACACAGTCTCAAGCTGCACCAGGGGAGGTTCAGGTTGGATGTTAGGAAGAAGTTCTACACAGAGAGAGTGATTGCCCATTGGAATGGGCTGCCTGGGGAGGTGGTGGAGTCTCCATCACTGGAGGTGTTCAGGAGGAGACTTGCTGGGGTGCTTGGTGCCATGGCTTAGCTGTTTGGGTGGGTTGGATTGGTTGATGGGTTGGACAGGATGATCTTGAAGGTCTCTTCCAACCTGGTTTGGTTTATTCTAAATAATGGTTTATTGTAGAAAATTCCTTGTAGGGAGCTGAGCAAAGAGCTGCAGCTCAAGTGCTGCTGCAGTGCAGAGCCAGGCTGGGTGGGGAAGGGGCAGAGAGCAGTGGTGAGGAGAAGGCCCTGGGGGTGCTGGGGGAGGAGCAGCTCCCCAGGAGGCAGCAAGGGGAGCTGGCAGCCCAGAGAGCAAGGCTGTGCTGGGCTGAGCCCCAGCAGTGTGGGCAGCAGGGGCAGGGAGGGGATTCTGCCCCTCTGCTCTGCTCAGACCCCAAGACCTCCTACCAGCCCAGCTTGCTCAAGGCCCCATCCAACTTGGCTCTCAACACTTCTAGGGTTGCAGGCTCCACATCATCTGTGGGCAACCTGTGGCAATGCCTCTCCACCCTCATGGGCAAGAATTCCTTCCTCCTGTCTCACCTCAATCCTGCTTCTTCCAAGTTGAAGCCATTGCTCCTCACCCTGTCACTCTGTGCCTTCAGATCTCACCTGCAGTGCCAGGGCAGCTTTGGAGCACCTCGAGCTGTTAGAGCAGGTCCAGAGAAAGCCACAAAGATGATCCCAAGGGCTGGGGCAACTCTCCTGTGAAGACACTTGAGAGAGCCTGGAGAAGAGAAGGCTGCAGGGAGACCTTAGAGCAGCTTTCCTCCCTTTGAAGAAGGCTACAGGAGAGCTGGGGAGGGACATGGAGCGACAGGACTAAGGGGCAGGGCTTTCAAAGTGCAAAAAGCTGCTGTGAAAGGCTCTGAAGTCTGCTGCCTGAAGCTTTCAAAGCAGGCTGCTGCTCTGCTGTGGTGAACCTCATGGCACACAGGGAGAGCAAACTCTCCACACTGCTAAGAAGGAGCAACTCCAGGCTTGACCTGATGGGGTCAGGGTCAGGAAACTTGGTGCAAAGGACTGGGAGCTTTGACTCCTGCTGCAGGAGAGCTGGGAGGCCAAAGGACTGAGACTCCTGAAAGGTTTTAGAATGGATTAGGATAGGATGGGATAGGATAGGATAGGATAGGATAGGATAGGATAGGATAGGATAGGATAGGATAGGATGGGATAGGATAGGATAGGATAGGGTAGGATGGGATGGGATAGGATGGGATGGGATAGGATAGGATAGGATAGGATAGGATAGGATAGGATAGGATAGGATAGGATAGGATAGGATAGGATAGAATAGGATAGAATTAACCAGGTTGGAAGAGACCTTTGAGATCATCAAGTCCAACCCCAACACCATCTAATCAACTCAACCATGGCACCCAGCACCCCATCCAGTCTCTTGCTAAGCACCTCCAGGGATGGTGACTCCACCACCTCCCTGGGCAGCTCATCCCAGTGGCCAATTCCTCCCTCTGGGAAGAACTTTCTCCTCCCCTCCAGCCTAAACCTCCCCTGGCACAGCTTGAGACTGTGTCCTCTTGTTCTGCTGCTGGGGGCCTGGGAGAAGAGACCAAGCCCCAGCTGGCTACAACCTCCCTGCAGGGAGTTGTGGAGAGCAAGAAGGTCTCCCCTGAGCCTCCTCTTCTCCAGGCTAAGCAACCCCAGGTCCCTCAGCCTCTCCTCACAGGGCTGTGCTCCAAGCTTCAGCAGCAGTTCTCCCTCTGCCTTCACTTCACCTCACTGCCTGTCAACTGTGTCCTGGTGCTGTTTGGAATGCAAACCACTCCCTTTTCTCCCTGCAGCTCTGGAGATTGATAGGTAGGAGACTCTCTCCTTTAAATTTCAAAGGGCTCCTTTGCAGAACACTTCCTCCTGGTGGAACCCCTGGCTGATGCTTCTCAAGGAAACCTTTGCTCAGCATGCTCAGAAATTAGAGGGCACTGCACCCAGGGAGCATCTCAGGCCACATCTGCCACAGAATGTGGGGTGCACAAGCACAGCCAGGCTGGAAGCCTGCCCTCAGCTTTGGAGGAACTGCCTTTGCTCTGAGGTTGACCTGGATTCAACACAGGAAGGACCTGGGACCTGATAGAGAGGCTCCAGAGGAGGCCATACAAATGATCAAGGGGCTGGAGCAGCTCTGCTATGAGGCCAGGCTGAGGGTGTTCAAGCCTGGAGAAGAGAAGGCTTCAGGCAGACCTCAGAGCAGCCTTCCAGTACCTGAAAGGGTTCCAAGCAGGCTGCAGAGGGACTGTTCCCAAAGGGCTGCAGGGACAGCCCCAGGGGCAATGGCTTCAAACTAGAGCAGAGGAGACTGAGATTGGATGTGAGGAACAAGTTGTGCCCCAGGAGGCTGCTGGAAGCCTGCAAGAGGTTGCCCAGGGAGGTGGTTGTGGCCCCCTGGCTGGAGAGCTTGCAGGGGAGGCTGGAGAGGGCTGTGGGCAAGCTGCTGCAGGGGAGGATGTCCCTGCTGAGGGCAGGGGCTTGGCCTGGAGGAGCTTTGGAGGTAAGCTGTGTTATCAGGGCATGTGGCACATTTCATGCTTGGGCTCTTCAAGCCACCAGCTGCCAGACAGAGAGAGTGAGCTGAAGATTCTTTGATTTTTAGGCAGCTTGGTTAGAATGATAGAATGGTCTGGGTTGGAGTGGGTGCAGAGGAGGCCACAGAGATGAGCAGAGGCTGCAGAACCTCCCCTGTGGGGCCAGGCTGGGAGAGCTGGGGCTGTGCAGCCTGGAGAGGAGAAGGCTGCAGGCAGACCTCAGAGCAGCCTTCCAGGACCTGAAGGGCTCCAGGAGAGCTGGGGAGGGACTGTGGACAAGGGCTGGGAGTGCCAGGCTGAGGAACAATGGCTTGGAGCTGGGAGAGGAGAGACTGAGAGTGGAGAGGAGGAAGAGATCCTTGAGAGTGAGGCTGGGGAGACTCTGGCACAGGCTGCCCAGGGAGGCTGTGGCTGCCTCCTGCCTGGAGGGGCTCAAGGGCAGGCTGGATAAGGCCTTAAGCAAGCTGGGCTCAGGCTGCCCAGGGAGATGGTGGAGACTCCATCTCTGTAGACATTCCAGGTCTGACTTGCTGGGGCTCTGAGCACCCTGATCTAGTTGGAGATGTCCCTGCCCATGGCAGGGGAGTGGGGTTGGACAGTATGACCTTTGAGGGCCTTCCAGCCTGATGCATTCTGTGGTTCTCTGTGGGTTTGCACTTTCTGCCGGAGCAGACTCTGCCCTCAGGCCTCAGCTGCTTGTCTCTGAGGAGGTTCTCTTCTAGTACAGGAAGCTCTTTGGTGTCAAACACTTCCTTCACAGCTTTCCAGTCCAAGCCTGGGCTGCAAGGCTTAGCAGGCAGAGGGTTCAGGAAGGAAACTTCACTGCAGGCAGGAAACCACCTCTGGAAGTATGTTTCCTTTCTGCCATCTGAATGACCTGATCCTTGCTAGGGAGCTGTGGGGGATGCATTGGAACCACCAGAGGAAAAGAAGCACATCAGGCTGTGGAGGAGGAGGAGTGGATAATGGGAATCCTGGAAAAGGAAATGGCCTGGAGGTCACTGCAAAGGTGCAGACCTTGGCTCCCCTCAGCTGCTGCTGCTGGAACAGATTGGGGCTTTCAAAAGTAGTCTCTAAGATTAAATGTTGGCTGCTGGTGTGGCAGCCTTAGAGTCATAGAATGGCTTGGGGTGGGAAAGGCCCTTTGGAAATCACCCAGCCCAACCATCCTCTGCCTCTGCCCAGGCTGCTGCTGAGCCATGGCCTCAGCACCACAGCTCTCAAACCCCTCCAGGGATGGGAAGGATTCAACCACCTCCCTGGGCAGCCTGGGCCAGGCTTGCAGAGCCCTTGCAGGGAAGAAGTTTCTTCTCCTCTCCAAGCTAAGCCTCCCCTGGGGCAGCCTGAGGCCATTGCCTCTCCTCCTGGCCCTTGTTCCTAGGGAGCAGAGCCCAACCCCCCCTGGCTGCAGCCTCCTCTCAGGAAGCTACAGAGAGCAAGGAGGTCTCCCTCAGCCTCCTCTGCTCCACACTCCCCACCCCCAGCTCCCTCAGCTGCTCCTCCCCAGCCCTCTTCTCCACACCCTTCCCCACCTTTCTTGCCCTTCCCTGGCCCTGCTCCAGCTCCTCCAGCTCCTTCTTGCAGCCAGGAGCCCAAAGCTCAAGCCAGCCCTCAAGCTGTGGCCTCCCCAGTGCTGAGCCCAGGGGCACAATCCCTGCCCTGCTCCTGCTGCCCAACCATTGCTGCTCCAGCCCAGGCTGCTGCTGCCCTTCTTGCCCCCCTGCCCACCCCCTGCCTCCTCTCCAGCTGCTGCCACCCAGCACCCCCAGGCCTTGCTCTGCTGGGCACTTTCCAGCCCCTCTGCCCCCAGCCTGGAGCCTTCCTGGCGTGGCTGTGCCCCAGGCTCAGGACCCAGCCCTTGGCCTTGTTGAGCCTCCTGCAGCTGAGCTCAGCCCTGGCTGCAGCCTGCCCAGGAGCCTCTGCAGAGCCTTCCTGCCCTCCAGCAGACAAATGCACCACCCAGTTTGGTGTCATCTGCAAACCTATTGTGGGTGCCCTCACTCTCCTCATCCAGGTCCTTCATAAAGAGAAGTGTCCTCAGCCCTGAGCCCTGGGGCACACCACTTGTGCCTGGCCATTGAAATCCACCCCCCAGCACCCTCTGTGCTCAGGCAGCAGGCAGTGGCTCCCCCAGGGA
The DNA here is from genome assembly GCF_026170545.1 of Melanerpes formicivorus. NCBI lineage: Eukaryota > Metazoa > Chordata > Aves > Piciformes > Picidae > Melanerpes > Melanerpes formicivorus. The sequence goes on from NW_027142481.1 coordinate 369,142, forward strand.
AGCCTCCCCCCAGCAGTCAGTTTCTCCAGCAGGATGCTGTGGGAAGGAGTGGCTGAAGCTGTGCTTAAGTGCAGGTCAACAACAGCCACAGCTTGTAGCAGTGTCATAGTAGTAGCAGTCAGGGCTGGAAGGGACCACAAGGCTCAGCCAGTGCCAACCCCCCTGCCATGGGCAGGGACACCCCACACTAGATCAGGCTGCCCAGAGCCTCATCCAGCCTGGCCTTAAACACCTCCAGGGACAGGGCCCCAACCACCTCCCTGCACAACCCAGCTCCTCCTCATCCTCTCAGCAGCTCACCTGGGTGTAGCAGATCAGGTTCAGCCTCTCCCAGCTCGAGCAGTGCTTTTTCTGTAAGGCTGACACTGGCACTTTCCCTTCTGAGGAGAAGCAGAGAGGACACTGTGGGACTGGAACATGGAACCACAGAGCTGGCAGGGCTGGAAGGGAGCTCCAGGCTCAGCCAGCCCCAACCCCCTGCCATGGGCAGGGACACCTCACACCACAGCAGCTTGCTCACAGCCACCTCCAGCCTGGCTGCAAACACCTCCAGCCAGGAGGCTTCCACCACCTCCCTGGGCAGCCTGGGCCAGGCTCTTACCACCCTCCTGCCCAACAACTCCTTCCTCACAGTCACAGTCTCACAGTATCACCAAGGTTGGAAGAGACCTCAAAGATCATCGAGTCCAACCTGTCACCACAGACCTCATGACTAAACCATGGCACCAAGTGCCACATCCAGTCCCCTCTTGAACACCTCCAGGGATGGGGACTCCACCACCTCCCTGGGCAGCACATTCCAATGGCTAACAACTCTCTCTGTGAACAACTTTCTCCTCACCTCCAGCCTCAACCTCCCCAGGTACAGCCTGAGACTGTGTCCTCTTGTTCTGGTGCTGGGGGCCTGGCAGAAGAGACCAACCCCCAGCTGGCTCCAACCTCCCTGCAGGGAGTTGGAGAGAGCAAGAAGGTCTCCCCTGAGCCTCCTCTTCTCCAGGCTAAGCAACCCCAGCTCCCTCAGCCTCTCCTCACAGGGCTGTGCTCAAGGCCTCTCCCCAGCTTTGTTGCCCTTCTCTGGACACCTTCAAGTCTCTCAATGTCCTTCTGAAACTGAGGGGCCCAGAACTGGACACAGTACTCAAGGTGTAGCCTAACCAATGCAGAGTACAGGGTACAATGAGTTCCCTGCTCCTGCTTGCTACACTATTCCTGACCCAGGCCAGGATGCCATTGGCCTTCTTGGCCACCTGGGCACACTGCTGGCTCATGTTTAGGCATGTTTAGCTGTCAATCAGCACCCCCAGGTCCCTCTCTGTTTGGCAGCTCTCAGCCACTCTGACCCCAGCCTGTAGCTCTGCATGGGGTTGCCATCTCCAATCTCCAGCTCCCCACTTCTACTTCTGCTCCAGCCCCCCCACTCCTAGCCCTCCCTCACCCCCTCCAAAGTCCCTCCCCAGCTTGCTTGCAGCCCCCTGCAGCTCCTGCAAGGCCACCAGAAGGTCTCCTGGGAGCCTTCTCCTCTCCAGCCTGCACAAGCCCAACTCTCTCAGGCTGTGCTCACAGCAGAGCAGCTCCAGCCCTCTGCTCCCCCTCCTGGCCCTGCTCTGGACACCTTCCAGCCCCTCCAGAGCCTTCCTGGCACAGAGGCTCCAGAGCTGGCCCCAGAGCTGCAGCTGTGGGCTCAGCAGAGTGGAGCAGAGGGGCAGAATCCCCTCCCTGGCCCTGCTGGCCACACTTCTCTTGCTGCAGCCCAGGCTCTGCTTGGCTCTCTGGGCTGCAAGTGCTCCCTGCTGGCTCCTGGGGAGTTTCTCCTCCCCCAGCACCCCCAAGGCCTTTCCTCCAGGGCTGCTCTCCAGCCAGTCCCTGCCCAGCCTGTATTGGTATAGAGGACAGAGGCTGGGGATAGAGGCTCCAGGTGGGGGTCTCACAAGGGGCAAGGGAAGCTTCTAGAAGCCCCCAGGAGCAGCCTGCAGTGCTATAAGCAGATCCTAGATCGGTGAGGAGACACCCATGATGCAGGTGGTCAGCAGGCAGGGGGAAGATGTCAATCCTCCTGGGGAAGAGCTTCATCCTGTCCCTTCTCTCCTGTCTGCCAGCAGTGCTCAGCAAACCTACCTGGAGAGTCGAGCAGTGCTGAGGGTTGGCTCTTCATCAGCTCTGCAGGCCCTGAAGTGCTCAGCTGGAGAAGCCTCTGGCTCACGACAGTCAGCATGGCTTTGCCAAGGGCAAATCCTGCCTGACCAACCTGGTGGCGTTCTCTGCACAGGGGACAACATCAATAGCTGAGGGGAGAGCAGCTGATGTCGTTTCCCTGGCCCTGAGCACAGCCTTCCAGACTGTCCCACACCACATCCTGGTCTGCAGGCTGGTGACACATGGGTGTGATGGGTGACCACTAGATGGATAAGGAACTGGCTTGATGGCTGCACCCAAAGAGTGGCTGTCAGTGGCTCCATGTCCCAGTGGAGGCCAGGGACAAGCAGAGTCCCTCAGGGATCAGTCCTGGGCCCAGGCTTGTTCAACATCCCTGTGGGTGCCATGGACAGTGGCACTGAGTGCACCCTCAGCAGGTTTGCTGATGACACCAAGCTGTGTGGTGCAGCAGACAGCTGGAGGGAAGGGATCCATCCAGAGGGACCTGGACAGGCTGGAGAGGTGGGCACAAGCCAACCTCAGGAGGTTCAACAAGACCAAGGGCAGGGTCCTGCAGCTGGGTGGAGGCAATCCCAGGCACAAATCCAGGCTGGGCAGGGACTGGCTGGAAAGCAGCCCTGAGGAGAGAGCCTTGGGGGTGCTGGGGGAGGAGAAGCTCACCAGGAGCTCTCAGTGTGCACTTGCAGCCCAGAAAGCCAACCAGAGCCTGGGCTGCAGCAGGAGAAGTGTGGCCAGCAGGGCAAGGGAGGTGATCCTCCCCCTCTGCTCAGCTCTGGGGAGACCCCACCTGGAGTACTGCCTCCAGTTCTGGAGCCCCTGTGACAAGAGGGATGTGGAGGTGCTGGAAGGTGTCCAGAGAAGGGCCAGGAGGATGAGCAGAGGGCTGAAGCACCTCTCCTATGAGGACAGACTGAAGGAGTTGGGGCTGTTCAGTCTGGAGAAGAGAAGGCTCTGAGGTGACCTCATTGTGGCCTTGCAGGATCTGAAGGGGGCTCCAGGAAGGCTGGGGAGGGACTGCTCAGGATCTCAGGCAGTGATAGGACTAGGGGGAATGGAATGAAGCTGGAGGTGGGGAGATTGAGGCTGGAGGGGAGGAGGAAGTTCTTCCCCATGAGAGTGGTGAAGCCCTGGGATGGGTTGTGCAGGGAGGTGGTTGGGGCCCTGTCCCTGGAGGTGTTTAAGGCCAGGCTGGATGAGGCTCTGGGCAGCCTGATCTAGTGTGGGGTGTCCCTGCCCATGGCAGGGGGGTTGGAACTGGATGATCCTTGTGGTCCCTTCCAACCCTGAATGATACTGTGATACTTCTCTGGGTGTACCTGGTGAGCTGTGAGCTCCAGGAGGCTGATGAGCTCTGTCTGTGTGTGTAAAGCAAGCTGAGGTGTGGCTGGCTCCCCTCTGCTCAGAGCTCTCCAGGCTCTGGGGGTGTTCAAGCAGACTCGAGGCAAATGCTGTGGCTGCCCTTCCACAGGGAGGCAGCACAAGTGTGGGAGCTGAAAGCAGATCTGCCTTGCTCCTCTGGGCAGCCTCACCCCCCCCTTCATGGGGAGGAATTGCTTCCTGATGTCTGATCTAAGTCCAGCTTCTTCCAGCTCAAAGCCATCACCCCTCAGCCTGTCACCCCAGGCCTTTGGAACCAGTCCCTCTGCAGCTCTCCTGCAGCCCCCTTCAGAGGATCATAGCTCATAGGATGCTAGGGGTTGGAAGGGACCTCTGGAGAGCTTCCAGTCCAACCCCCCTTGCCTGAGCAGGAGCAGAGAATCCAGCCCAGGGCACATAGAACACATCCAGACAGGGATGGAAAGGCTCCAGAGGGGGTTGTGGAGTCTCCTTCTCTGGAGAGCTTCCAGTGGCAGCCCCCTGCCTGAGCAGGAGCAGAGAATCCAGCCCAGGACACACAGGAACACATCCAGCTGGGGCTTGACAGGCTCCAGAGGGGGTTGTGGAGTTTCCTTCTCTGCAGGTATTCAAACCCCACCTGGATGTGTTCCTGTGTGACCCTGCTCTGGCAGCAGGGTTGGGCTGGATGCTCTCCAGAGCTCCCTCCCAGCCCCTAACCTTCTGTGATGCTGTGATGCTCTAATAAGAAATGGTCACAGAGCTCACAGGGTGCTGGGGGCTGGAAGGGAGCTCTGGGGATCACAGGAGCAGAGCTCACAGGGTGCTAGGGGTGGGAAGGGAGCTCTGGGGATCACAGGAGCAGAGCTCACAGGGTGCTAGGGGCTGGAAGGGAGCTCTGGGGATTACAGGATCAGAGCTCACAGGGTGCTGGGGGCTGGAAGGGAGCTCTGGGGATCACAGGAGCAGAGCTCACAGGATGCTAGGGGTTGGAAATGACCTGTGGAGATCACAGGATCAGAGCTCACAGGGTTGTAGGGGTTGGAAGGGAGCTCTGGAGATCACAGGATCAGAGCTCACAGGATGCTAGGGGTTGGAAGAGAGCTCTGAAGATCTTCCAGTGGCAGCCCCCTGGCAGAGCAGGAGCAGAGGATCCAGCCCAGGGCACACAGAACACATCCAGCCAGGGCTGCAAAGGCTCCACAGAAGGAGACTCCACAACCTCTCTGGGTTCCAGGGCTCTGTGGCTCTCCCAGGGAGGAAGTTCCTCCTGATGCTGGGCTGTGTGGTGCCTTCAAACACTGCAAGGCTGCTCTAAGGCCAGCCTGGAGGCCCCAACTTGAAGCAAAAACCCCTGCAGGTGAGAGAAACAGCCCCAAATCTCTTAGCTCTCTGTCTCCATCCTTCAGGCACAGCAGCCTGTCTTTAATGATTGATAAGGAATTAGGAGCCAGCTTCAGAGATCCCTGAATGCAGGCAGGCCCAGGCAGGTTCCCATTCAGACTCTGTGTGGGCTAACAAAGGAGTCTGCACCCAACCCAGAGGTTCCTTAGTGTCATCATTTGCCACCCTGTCCCTCCCTGAGCTGCCCCAGGGCTGGCTCTGCCCTGTGCTGGCACTGCCCAGCTCAGGCTCTGCTCACCAGGGCACTGTCTGCAGCTCAGGGCAGGCTGGCACAGCCAGGGGCTGCTGCTGGCACTGCCAGGGGCTGCTGCTGGCACCCAGCACCTGCTGGCAGAGCTCCTGCCCAGGGCTGGCCTGCAGACCAAGGGCACTGCTGCACCTCGGGTGCCCCCTGGGGCTGCAGGAAGGCAGAGGTGGCAGCTGTGGGCAGCAGCAGACAGCTCAGGGCACCCCAAACTGCCCAGGAAGGGATTGCAGCCCAGGGGTGGCCTCCTCAGGAGCAAGCTGATGGGATCCAAAGAGCCATTGTTTGCTTTAGTCTGTTCTTCTGTCACCTCTTTGCTGCCTCCTTCAGGGGCTCATGTCTGAGCAGGACTCTCTTCTGCTCCAGGAATTCCTCAATCCAGTCCCAGAATCCAGCTCCTGACCCCAGTTTCCATCTGCTGCTGAGTCCAGCCTGGGACTCCTGCCCCAGCAGCAGTGCTGCCAGTGCTGACTCCTTGCCATCCAGGGGTTGGGTTCCACACTGGTTTCCACCTTGAGCACTGTGCCCAGTTCTGGGCTCCTCAGGTCAGGAAAGAGGTTGAGCTGCTGGAAGGTGTCCAGAGAAGGGCAACAAAGCTGGGGAGGGGTCTGGGGCACAGCCCTGTGAGGAGAGGCTGAGGGAGCTGGGGTTGCTTAGCCTGGAGAAGAGGAGGCTCAGGGGAGACCTTCTTGCTCTCTCCAACTCCCTGCAGGGAGGTTGGAGCCAGCTGGGGGTTGGTTTCTTCTCCCAGGCCCCCAGCAGCAGAACAAGAGGACACAGTCACAAGCTGTGCCAGGGGAGGTTGAGGCTGGAGGGGAGGAGAAAGTTCTTCCCAGCAAGAAAGATTGGCCACTGGGATGAGCTGCCCAGGGAGGTGGTGGAGTCCCCATCCCCATGGCCAATTCCTCTTGCTGGGAAGAATTTCTTCCTAACATCCAACCTGAACCTCCCCTGGCACAGCCTGAGACTGTGTCCTCTTGTTCTGGTGCTGGGGGCCTGGCAGAAGAGACCAACCCCCAGCTGGCTACAACCTCCCTGCAGGGAGTTGGAGAGAGCAAGAAGGTCTCCCCTGAGCCTCCTCTTCTGCAGGCTAAGCAACCCCAGCTCCCTCAGCCTCTCCTCACAGGGCTGTCCCCCAGGCCCCTCCCCAGCCTTGTGTCCCAGACCCCTCCCCAGCCTTCTGCCCCAGACCCCCTCTCAATGTCCTCCTTAACCTGAGGAGCCCAGAGCTGGACACAGGACTCAAGCTGTGGCCTAAGCAGTTCCAGCAGCCTCACAGTAAAGAACTTGCTCCTGACAGCCAATCTCCCTCTGCCCGTCTCCAGTTTGAAGCCATTGCCCCTGGGGCTGTCCCTGCAGGCCTTTGGCAAGAGTCCCTCTGCAGCCTGCTTGCAGTGCTCCAACACCTTCAGCGCTGGGCTGGACTTGGATGGTCTCTGAGGTCTCTCCCAGCTGGGTGCACTGTGTGACTCTGGGGTGGGTAGCCTTTGCCATCAGTCTCCTAATCACCAGCACAGCTTAACTGGTCCCACCAGACACACATTGACCTGGCTGGGATCATTGCAGAGCTCCTTCCCTCCTCCCTGCAGCCAACCATCCTCTGCTCTGGGCCTGTCTGGGATCATTGCAGAGCTTCTTCCCTCCCTGCAGCCAACCATCCTCTGCTCTGGACCTGTCTGGGATGGTTGCAGAGCTTCTTCCCTCCCTGCAGCCAACCATCCTCTGCTCTGGACCTGTCTGGGATGGTTGCAGAGCTTCTTCCCTCCTCCCTGCAGCCAGCCATCCTCTGCTCTGGACCTGTCTGGGATGGTTGCAGAGCTCCTTCCCTCCTCCCTGCAGCCAGCCACCCTCTGCTCTGGAGGAGGGAAGGGCTGCAGCAGCTGCTGCCCTGTGATTTGTGCTCCCTGAGTCTGCAGGGAGCAGGGAGAGCTCCCCTTCTGCTCCAGGGTGAGCTGGGAAGCAGGGGTGGCAATCCCTGCCCACATCTCCCAGGCAGCCTGGGGAAATGTGAAATGCTCCACTGGGGAGTTTCAGCCTTGTGATGCCGAACGCTGCCAGGCAGCCAGAGCCAGCCACTCCCCAGCAGTGGGACTGCCTCAGCAGCAGCCCCAGCCTGGCCATGACACAGGCATCTGCAGGGAGAGAGGGCTGTGCTCCCCAGCACCCCTAATTACCCTCCCACACAGGAGTGCTCCTGGAATGCCCACAGAGCACCAGACAAGCAACATCAGCCCTTGCTCCTTCCCAGCCCTCGACTCCAGACCAAGGCAAACACCCTAGGAAATGAGCATTCATTTAAGCAGCTCAGCCTCCCCCCTGGCTCCTTGGCAGCAGCCTGCTGGCTCGGAGGCACAGCTGAGCTGCAAGTCAGGCTCCAAGCCACAGCAGCGACAGGAGGCTGGGGAGAGCAAGCTGCAGAGCAAGCTGAGCTTGGGTTTAAGCTGGGTGTGCTGGAGGGGAGTCCTGGCCACGGGGCAGTGATTGGAGCCTGCAGGAGTGGTGTGCTTGTGTCAGCCCCTGGCTTGGATGGGAGCACACTGCAATGGGTTAGGAACTGGCTGGAGGCTGAGCCCAGAGAGTGGTGGTGAATGGTGCCACAGCCAGCTGGCAGCCAGGCACCAGTGCTGTGCCCCAGGGAGCAGTGCTGGGCCCCAGCCTGATCAATATCTTCATTGATGATCTGGAGGAGGGCACTGAGTCCATCAGCAGTGAATGTGCAGCTGACAGCAAGCTGGGGGCAGGAGCTGAGCTGTGAGAGGGGAGCAGAGCTCTGCAGAGGGACCTTGCCAGGCTGGGCAGATGGGCAGAGGCCAAGGGCAGGAGATTGAAGACATCCAAGTGCCAGGGGCTGCACATTGGCCACAGCAACCCCAGGCAGTGCCACAGGCTGGGGGCAGAGTGGCTGAGAGCAGCCAGGCAGAGAGGGAGCTGGGGGTGCTGGGGGAGAGCAGCTGAACAGGAGCCAGCAGTGTGCCCAGGGGGCCAAGAAGGCCAAGGGCATCCTGGCCTGGGTCAGGCAGAGTGTGGCCAGCAGGAGCAGGGAAGTCCTTGTGCCCTGTGCTCAGCACTGCTGAGGCCACAGCTTGAGTCCTGTGTCCAGCTCTGGGCTGCTGAGGTTAGGAAAGAGGTTGAGCTGCTGGAAGGTGTCCAGAGAAGGGCAACAAAGCTGGGGAGGGGTCTGGGGCACAGCCCTGTGAGGAGAGGCTGAGGGAGCTGGGGTTGCTTAGCCTGCAGAAGAGGAGGCTCAGGGGAGACCTTCTTGCTCTCTCCAACTCCCTGCAGGGAGGTTGGAGCCAGACAGAGGTTAGTCTCTTCTCCCAGGCAGCCAGAACAAGTGGACACAGTCTCAAGCTATGCCAGGGGAGGTTCAGGCTGGAGGTCAGGAGGAAGTTTTACACAGAGAGAGATTGGCCATTGGGATGTGCTGCCCAGGGAGGTGGTGGAGTCCCCATCCCTGGAGGTGTTCAGGAGGAGACTTGATGGGGTGCTTGTTGCCATGGTTGAGTTGATTAGGTGGTGTTGGGTGATAAGTTGGACTTGATGATCTTGAAGATCTTTTCCAACCTGGTCTATTCTATTCTATTCTATTCTATTCTATTCTATTCTATTCTATTCTATTCTATTCTATTCTATTCTACTCTATTCTATTCTATCAGAAGCATCTTGAAGCAGCTTAAGCTCCCTTCACACACACAGAAGCAGAGCCAAACTGGAGCAGCCTCCAGCAGAGGGCTCTTCCACAGGGCAAGTGAAACCTCAGCCCTGCCATCCAACCAGCCAGTGCCTCCCCCCTGCAGATCACAGCAGCCACACCAGCTGCATGGGCACTGGTGGCTGCCAGCTGGCCCCAGGGGGTTTGAAAGGCCCTCAGCAAGAGGTCCATGAAATCGTGATGGCCAGAGAAGCCCTCTAAGGACATCAAGTCCAAGCCTTCCACACAGCACCTCCATGACCATTACACCTTGTCCCACAATGCCAGGCTCACCTCCAGCCATGGGGACTCCACCACCTCCCTGGGCAGCCTCTGCCAAGCCCTGACCCCTCTGGCAGCAAAGAAATCTTCCTTCACCTCCAACCTAAGCCTCCTCTGGGGCAAGCTGAGGCCATTGCCCCTTGTGCTGTCATTACCTACTTGGGAGAAGAGGCCAACACTGCCTTCACTAAAACCTCCTCTCAGGGAGCTGCAGAGGTCTCCCCTCAGCCTCCTCTTCCCCACACTCAACAACACCCCCAGCTCCCCCTCTCCACTTCCTCACCACAGCCCTTCCAATCCACCCCAGGCTGCCCTTGGCCTCCTTGGCCACCAGAGCCCATTGCTGGCTCCTGGTCCACCTCCCACCCACCAGGACCCCTCCAGGTCCTCTTCCCCTTCCCTGCTCTCCAGCAGCTCAGCCCCCAGCCTGCCCCACTCCATGGGGTTGTTCTTCCCCAGGTGCAAGACTCTGCCCCTGCCCTTGCTGGACCTCACTCAGCTCCACTCATGGCCATGTCAGTGCCACAAGCTGCAAGGATTCCTTGCTTCACAGTGCCCAGAAGCTGCTTTCCTTCATTCTTTCCTCTAGCTCCCTCCATCCAAACTCTGTTTGTGATTGTTCTGCTCTCCTCCACACAGGGGGAAACCTGAACACCCAAAGGCCCTCTGTGTGTGGTGGCTTGGAAAGGGAGTGGGCAAGAACTGGGGAGAGAGCCAGCAGTGTCTTCCAGAAGGAATCATTGCCTCATCACAACCTGAAGAGATCATCTTTGGGTTGGTTTGGGCTTTTGGGGGATTCTTTGTTGGAGAGAAACCCTGAAGCCTTTTCTGTGCAGGTTGAAGGCATAAGCTGAAGTCATCAACCAGAGCAGGCTGGGGCTGCCCTTGCAGCTTCCTGGCTGGTTTGCAGCTTCAGAGGCAGGCACAAAAGCAAGAGGTGCTGAGCCCTGCCAGGGGCTGCTCAGCAGCAGGGGAGATCTGTGTGTGTGGGGGGGAGTGGATTGGGAGAGGAGGGGGCTTTGAGGAGGGGTTCTCAGCAGAGCAGCTGCATCACTCTCTGTTCACAGCACAGACACTCATGGACCAGCAGGAGGGAAGCAGAGGGGTGGCATAAACCACACAAACTCAGCAAGGTGTTGTACACAGAATCATAGAATGGTCAGGGCTGGAAGGGAGCTCCAGGCTCAGCCAGCCCCAACCCCCTGCCATGGGCAGGGACACCTCACACCACAGCAGCTTGCTCACAGCCACCTCCAGCCTGGCTGCAAACACCTCCAGCCAGGAGGCTTCCACCACCTCCCTGGGCAGCCTGGGCCAGGCTCTCACCACCCTCCTGCCCAACAACTTCTTCCTCACAGCCAAGCTCCAGCTCCCCACTTCTACTTCTGCTCCAGCCCCCCCACTCCTAGCCCTCCCTCACCCCCTCCAAAGTCCCTCCCCAGCTTGCTTGCAGCCCCCTGCAGCTCCTGCAAGGCCACCAGAAGGTCTCCTTGGCTGCTCCCTGGCAGCTTTCTCCCTGTGTGGGCTTGGCCTGGGAGACCTCCAGAGCTCCCTCCCAAGCCCTAACGCCCCAGTGTGAGCCGAAGGGAAGGAGAGAAGGCAGCAGGAGAGGTGTGAGAGCAGGGCTTTGCCCCTCCTCCCTCGACAGCCTCCACGCCAGTCCAACAGCAGCCCGGAATGCACTATTTTAATTAGCAAAGCTTGTTTGAAAGTAAACAACACAAACACTCCTCAGAGAACAGTCACAGTCTCTCCTGCTCGACAACACAGGCTTGGAGTTTTGTCCTTCCTTCCTTTCTTGGTTTTGTTTTTGGCAAGGTCACATTCAAACAGCGTGGAAGTGTCCCCCCAGTCCCCCCTCCCCTCCCCGGACAGGGCCCCAGGGGAGGCACCGCTGGGGCTGCCCCTTCGCCGCTGCGGAGCGCAGCGAGGGCTGGGGGCTGAGGGTCACTGCACCTTCCCTCCAGAAGTGAAAAGAGGAGGAAAAAAACAGAGAGAGAGAGAGAGAGAGATGGTCCAAGCGCAGGTGGGTGAAGATCAGCAGCTGGACGGCTCGCAGGGCACGGAGGAGGTGCGGTGGGGGCGTCATGCACGGAGCCCGCAGCCGCCCTGCCGCCCAGTCCTGTCCCTGCGCAGAGCCCGGCTCGGCAGCCGGCCCCTGCCTCCTGCTCCCACCCCCCGCAAAGCCACCCAGCCGGCAGGAGTCGAGGCAGCAGCGAGGAGAGGCAGCCCCGGCAGCAGGATCCCTCGGGGCAGGGCGGGTGGAGGACGGGAGAGAGGTTGCCAGCCGAGCGCAGCGGCGGAGCTCATCGACGTGCCGAGCGCCGGCGGCTGGGGGGGGTCCTCGCTCTGCCCCGCAGCGGGCAGGGGACCACCGCAGCTGCCCAGAGGGGGGGGTGGTGGTGATGGTGGCGGTGGGGAGGGGAAGAACCAACCCAAAGGGCAGCCAGGGTGGGTGGATCCTTGACAAATGTCACTTGGATCCTGACCGGCAGCTGCTCGCTCCTTCCAGCGACAAGCCTCGGACGTGTCCCGAGCTTCCCGTCTCGACCTGGGGCTGTTGGGGAGTTTCTTCTGGTGCTGAAGTTTGGCCTTTTGGGGTTTTTTTCCCCCTTTTTTATTATTTTTCTTTTTTTTCCCCTTATTTTCTTTTTTCCCCCCCTATTTTTTGGTGGGTTTTTTTTGGGGGGGGGGGTTCTTTTCCCTCTGTTCCTTTACACCCAAGGTTTCTCGACCCCGACAACGTCCCAGAGCTCGGCAGGGTGCACTTGGAAGTCTGATCATGCAGAGAACTACAGGCAGGTGCAGCTTAGGTCTCCTTACAGGGATGGACATGGCAAGGTGGTGAACAGGTTTGGGGGGGGGGGGGGGGGCTGGGGTGGGGAGGGTTTGGGGGGGTGGGGGGGGCCTTAGTTCAAGGGCTGGAGAGCTTTGTTTAACCTCTTGTGGCTTTAATGGATACTGGCCATCAGTCCCACTTCAGTTACTAAATATACAGGGTTCTATATGTACACTGAGACCTCCAGCACCCTCCTCCTCCTCCTCCTTCTCCTCCTCCTTCTCCTTCTCCTCCTCCTCCTTCTCCTTCTCCTCCTTCTCCTCCTCCTCCTTCTCCTCCTCCTCCTCCTCCTTCTCCTTCTCCTCCTTCTCCTCCTCCTCCTTCTCCTTCTCCTCCTTCTCCTCCTCCTCCTTCTCCTCCTCCTCCTCCTCCTCCTCCTCCTCCCTATCTAACTGACTCAGGAGCAAGCCAGAGGTCAACCTCAGTTAGGCATCCAACAGCCTGGTGGACAAAGGTCTGAGGGGAAGGGTGTCTGGGGGTTATTACAGATTAGTTACAGAGGAAAGGGGAGGTTGGGGGTGGGTGGGTGGGGAAATATAATCACTTAGAGCTATTTACATGAGAGATATCTTTGCTGTCCAGAAGGCAAGAGTGGCCCTGGTCATGGTCAGTGTTAATCCCAGAGGCAGGCTGAGCTCTGCCTGCAGTGGTCAGTGTGGTGGGCAGGCATTTAGTTTAGTTCCCCAACTGCCTGTCTCCTCCTCCCCAACTGTGCTTTGCAGCTCTCCCTTCCCAGCTGGAAAGGCACCCTTAGCCTCAAGCTGAAGGTGGTCAACATTCTTTTGTCGAGGCAAGACACAAAAAAACCCTCTTTTAGAGCCCCAGGCTTGCCCTGGGGTGATGAGCCTGGCCCAGGGGAGGCAGCAGAAACCATTCCCTCTCTTGCAGGCAGAAACCATTCCCCCTCTTGCAGGCATAAACCATTCCCCCTCTTGCAGGCAGAAACCATTCCCTCTCTTGCAGGCAGAAACCATTCCCTCTCTTGCAGGCAGAAACCATTCCCCCTCCTGCAGGCAGAAACCATTCCCTCTCTTGCAGGCAGAAACCATTCCCCCTCTTGAAGGCAGAAACCATTCCCCCTCTTGCAGGCAGAAACCATTCCCTCTCTTGCAGGCAGAAACCATTCCCCCTCTTGAAGGCAGAAACCATTCCCCCTCTTGAAGGCAGAAACCATTCCCTCTCTTGCAGGCAGAAACCATTCCCCCTCTTGAAGGCAGAAACCATTCCCCCTCTTGAAGGCAGAAACCATTCCCCCTCTTGCAGGCAGAAACCATTCCCTCTCTTGCAGGCAGAAACCATTCCCCCTCCTGCAGGCAGAATCCATTCTCCCTCTTGCAGGCAGAAACCATTCCCTCTCTTGCAGGCAGAAACCATTCCCTCTCTTGCAGGCAGAAACCATTCCCTCTCTTGAAGGCAGAAACCATTCCCTCTCTTGCAGGCAGAAACCATTCCCCCTCTTGAAGGCAGAAACCATTCCCCCTCTTGCAGGCAGAAACCATTCCCCCTCTTGCAGGCAGAAACCATTCCTCCTCTTGCAGGCAGAAACCATTCCCCCTCTTGCAGGCAGAAACCATTCCCCCTCTTGCAGGCAGAAACCATTCCCCCTCTTGCAGGCAGAAACCATTCCCCCTCTTGCAGGCAGAAACCATTCCCTCTCTTGCAGGCAGAAACCATTCCCCCTCCTGCAGGCAGAAACCATTCCCCCTCCTGCAGGCAGAAACCATTCCCCCACTTGCAGGCAGAAACCATTCCCTCTCTTGCAGGCAGAAACCATTCCCCCTCCTGCAGGCAGAAACCATTCCCCCTCCTGCAGGCAGAAACCATTCCCCCTCTTGCAGGCAGAAACCATTCCCCCTCTTGCAGGCAGAAACCATTCCCCCTCCTGCAGGCAGAAACCATTCCCCCTCTTGCAGGCAGAAACCATTCCCTCTCTTGCAGGCAGAAACCATTCCCCCTCCTGCAGGCAGAAACCATTCCCTCTCTTGCAGGCAGAAACCATTCCCCCTCTTGCAGGCAGAAACCATTCCCTCTCTTGCAGGCAGAAACCATTCCCTCTCTTGCAGGCAGAAACCATTCCCCCTCCTGCAGGCAGAAACCATTCCCCCTCCTGCAGGCAGAAACCATTCCCCCACTTGCAGGCAGAAACCATTCCCTCTCTTGCAGGCAGAAACCATTCCCTCTCTTGCAGGCAGAAACCATTCCCCCTCTTGCAGGCAGAAACCATTCCCCCTCTTGCAGGCAGAAACCATTCCCTCTCTTGCAGGCAGAAACCATTCCCCCTCTTGCAGGCAAGGCTTCAGGTGGGACAAGAAACAAATGCTAAAGGAAGAGGAAAGGGAATCAGGGCCACACTGGCAAGGTCCTGCTGCACTGAGCAGATTCCTCTGAGCCCCCCCCCCCCGGGCAGCTCTGTCCTCCAGCTCGCTGCTGAGGAGGACTTCCAGCCTCCCTCCACCTCCCCCAAGCACCTGGCTGATGAAGACAGTGCAGAGGTGTGGAAGGCTGAAGCCTACCGCACAAGATTTGATGCCTTGTCTTCTGGTTGTACCTTGGGGGTGGGGAGAAAGGTCACCCTGAGCTGGCCAGGAGTTAGCTGTGTCCCTGGCAAGGTGGTGGGAGTGGGGATGAGCACAGCCATCAGGGGCTTGAAGATGTGTGACAGCCAAGCTGGGAAGTGGCAGCAAGCAGAGAAAGCAGTTGGGCTGGAACAGACTCTCTGAGGTCACTGAGTCAACCCAGCACCACCCAGGCCATCAAACCACAGCCCCAAGGGCCATGGCCACATGGCTGCAACACCTCCAGCCATGGGGACTCCACCACCTCCCTGGGCAGCCTCTGCCAAGCCCTGACCACTCTGGCAGCAAGGAAATTCTTCCTCCTCTCCAACCTAAGCCTCCCCTGGCACAGCTTCAGGCCATTGCCTCTGCTTCTAGCACAAGGGAACAGAGCCCAACCCCCCCTCCCCTCACTGCAGCCTCCCCTCAGGGAGCTGCTGAGGTCACCCTCAGCCTCCCATCCTCCAGACTTCACCACCCCAGTTCCCTCAGCCCTGTTCTTTCCTGGCCTCCCTCTGCCTTTCAGGGAGCTGCAGAGAGCAGTGGGGTCTAAAACAACAGGCAAGGCCTGCAGCAATTTGTGCAGCAGGCTAGTAAAAGTTGTGCCCTCCCTGGCAGCACAAAACCCACCCCCAAACCCAGCCCAAACCTTTCTCTCTTGGCTGATTGCTTTACTTTTGGCTTGCTGGACCTCACACAGAACTTAAACCATCTCCATAAGCAGGAAGAAAGACACAGAGAGAGAGCTGAAACTCAGCATCATGTCCTGAGCCTTGGAAACACTGCCAGGGTTGGAGGGATAAATGAGCTGACCTTGCACAGGGACCTCTGGAGCTCAGCCAGTCCAACCCAGGCATGGAGAGGGCTGGAAGGGACCTCTGGAGCTCATCCAGTCCAAGCCAGGCAGGGTGAGGGCTGGAAGGGACCTCTGGAGCTCATCCAGTCCAACCCAGGCAGGGTGAGGGCTGGAAGGGACCTCTGGAGCTCAGCCAGTCCAAGCCAGGCATGGAGAGGGCTGGAAGGGACCTCTGGAGCTCATCCAGTCCAACCCAGGCAGGGTGAGGGCTGGAAGGGACCTCTGGAGCTCATCCAGTCCAACCCAGGCAGGGTGAGGGCTGGAAGGGACCTCTGAAGCTCATCCAGTCCCAACCAGGCATGGAGAGGGCTGGAAGGGACCTCTGAAGCTCATCCAGTCCAAGCCAGGCAGGGTGAGGGCTGGAAGGGACCTCTGGAGCTCCCCCAGTCCAACCCCCCTGCCAAAGCAGGGCACCCACAGCAGCTTGCCCCAGAGCACAATGTCCAGGGGGGGTGGGAAGCTCTCCAGAGCAGGAGACTCCACAACCCCTCTGGGCAGCCTGCTCCAGGCTCCAGCAGCCTCACACCAAACAACTTTCTCCTCCTGCTCACTTGGAGCCTCCTGGGCTCCAGTTTGTGCCCCTTGCCCCTTGCCCTGTCCCTGGGCACCCCTGAGCAGAGCCTGGCCCCAGCCTCCTGCCCCCCACAGCTCCTTTAGCTCTTGCTGAGCATTGCTCAGCTCCCCTCTGGGGCTGCTCTGCTGCAGGCTCTCAGCCCCAGGGCTCTCAGCCTTTGCTGCTCCCAGAGCTGCTCCAGGCCCCTCAGCAGCTCTGCAGCCTCCCCTGGACCCTCTCCAGCAGTTCCCTGTCCCTCTTGGGCTGGGGAGCCCAGGGCTGGACTTGGGACCTCAGTGGTGATTAAGAGGACACCCCAGCTCCATCTGACAGCCCTTGGAAGGCCCCCAAGCCTCCCTTCCCCTTTCTGCTGGGGGTTTTTGTTTGGTGTGACAGAAGCTTGATGAGATTGTGCTGCTCCTCAGGCACTTCTGAAAGGGTCTGTGAGCACAAATGCCAGCAGAAGGGGCAAAAGAACCCCCTGCTGCTCCCTCCCAGGCTCTGAGAGCCCCAAGCCACACAGACCAACAGCAGCACTGTGGGAAACCTCCTGAAGGCCCTGCAGCAATTCCTTCAGTGCAGTCAGCCCAAGGCTTGGAGGTAAAGCAGGAGATAGATAAGGAGCTTGGTTAGCAATTGAGTGATTCAATGTCCTGTGTCACCTCTGGGGGCTGAGAGCAACCAAGCAATGGGATCACAGCTCACAGGGTGCTAGGGGCTGGAAGGGAGCCCTGGAGAGCTTCCAGTGGCAGCCCCCTGGCAGAGCAGGAGCAGAGGATCCAGCCCAGGGCACACAGAACACATCCAGCCAGGGCTGCAAAGGCTCCACAGAAGGAGACTCCACAACCTCTCTGGGCAGCCTGCTCCAGGCCTCTGGCAGCCTCCCAGCCAACAAGTTCCTCCTGAGGCTGAGCTGCAACCTCCTGGGCTGCACTTTCCATCCCTTGCCCCTTGGCCTGTGCCAGGGCACAGTGAGCAGAGGCTGTCCCTGTGCCTCCCTTCCTGCCCCCCAGCCCTCAGCTCTTGAGAGACATTGCTCAGATCCCTCTCAGCCTTCTCCTCTCCACACTCAGCACCCCCAGGGCTCTCAGCCTCTCCTCCCCAGGCAGTGCTGCAGTCCCTTCAGCAGCCTTGGAGCCTGCCTTGGCCTCTCTGCAGCAGCTCCCTGTCCCTCCTGAGCTGGGCACCAGTGCCTTGGGGCAGAGCCTGCTCAGGCTTTCTGCATGTTCTCTTCTTTGGTCTTTTGGACACTTTTCCATGCTTGACCTCCAGTTTAAGCTCTGCTTTGTCTCATGCAAGCTTGCTAAGCTTCCTGAACCTGTCTGTGCCACCTGACTCTGGATTGTGTGGGAGGATTATCATAGAGCCACAGAGGCATTCAGGCTGGAGCAGAGCCTGGGGAGCCCCAAGCCCAACCCCTGCCCTGCAAGGCTCAGCCCTGAACCACAGCCCCAAGCACCACAGCCAAACCACCTTCCAACCCCTCCAGGCCTGGGGACTCCACCAGCAACCTGGGCAGCCTCTGCCACTGCCTGACCACTCTGGCTGGGCAAAGCTTCTCCCTCCTGCCCAGCCTGAGCCTGCCCTGCTGCAGCTGGAGGCTGTGCCCTCTCCTTCTGCCACTCCTTCCCTGGGAGCAGAGAGCAGCAGCAGCCTCTCCACAGCCTCCTCTCAGGGAGCTGCAGGCAGCCAGGAGGTCTCCCTCAGCCTCCTCTCCTCCCCCCTAACCCTCCCCAGCTCCTTCAGCCTCTCCTCAGCACATTGATCCTCCAGGCCCTTCCCAGCTTCCCTGCCCTGCTCTGCCCTGGCTCCAGCACCTCCCCAGCTCTCTGGCACTGAGCTGCCCCAAGCTGAAGGCAGCTCTCCAGGGGTGGCCTCCCCAGAGCTGAGCATCTGCCACAGTTCCACTTGCCCCAAGCAGTGCCTGGCCTGAGCTCTCTCAAGACCTGTGAGGTTTCAGTGGGTGCTTGTCCAGCCTCACAAGGCTCTGTTCCAGCTACCAAGTCATCACCTGCAGACACAGAGGCCTTTGGACTCCCAACATGCATAATCTTGCATCAGCCTGAAGTGGCTCCTAGTTTCCACTCATCCTCCCTGAAACTCATCCTCACAGACTCCTAGAATGGGTTGGGTTGGGAGGAACCTCTAAGTCAGCCAGTTCCAAGCCCCTGCCATGAGCTGGGACACCTCATACCCCTTGCAGCTTGCTCTCAAGGCTCCATTCCCCCTGGCTTTCCACACTGCCAGCCTTGCAGCCTCTGCAGCTTCCCTGGGCTGCCTCAGCAGCCTCGTGGGGAAGGGTTCCTTCCTCCCTGTCTCATCTCACTCCAGCTTCTAGCAGCTTGAAGCCCTCACCCCTTGCCCTGGCACTCCATGCCTTGCAAAGCAGCCCCTCTCCAGCTCTCCCTTTGAAATGCTGGAGGAGTGAGCTGTGATTAGTGAGGAGGGAACTGGAGGCAGGGTTTGGTAAGAGCAAATTTGCCTCCTTCTGGAGGGCTGCTTCTCTTAGCTTCTGGTCCTGCCCAGGAGTGCTCTGTTATTCAGGACACAGAATAAGGATCACAAAACACAGACCCAGGCAGGCTGGGAAAGACCTCAGAGATCAGCCAGCCCAACCCATCAGCCAGCACCACCTAACCAGCTCAACCATGGCTCCAAGGGCCTCATCCAGGCTCTTCTTACACCCCTCCAGGGATGGGGACTCCACCTGACCAGAAGGCAGAAGTCTTTGGTAGCAACTTTTGCCCTTCACAGTGCTGTTCTTTGCATCCACTGGGAGTTAAGAGGCTTCTGCTGCTCTCTTCACTCTGCTGATGGCTCTCTGCATGCCTTCAGGGAGCCACTGGGGACAGGACTTCACCAGGTGTCCAGGCACTGACTCCTTGCCCCCACTGGGCTCTTAGGCTTCTTTGCCCAACTCCTAAGGTGCCCAAGTGGCCTCCACCTGGATGAAGTCACAGATCCACAGTGTCACAGATTGCACTGGGTTGGAAGGGACCCTCCAAGAGCATCTTGTCCAACCCCCCCTGCAGTCCACAGGGACACCTCCAACTAGACCAGGCTGCCCATGGACACAGCAAGTGTGATCTTGAGCCTCAACCACATCTCTGGGCAATCCTCCACCACGTCCCTGTGCCAGAGTCTCTCCAGCCTCCCTCTGCAGAGCTTCCTCCTGAGCTCCAACCTAACTCTGCCCTGCTCCAGCTCCAGACCCTTGCTCCTCCTCCTGTCCCCACAGCCCCTTCTGAGCAGCCCCTGCCCAGCCTGCCTGCAGCTGCCCTGCAGACACTGAACTGCAGCTCTGAGCTCTGCCTGCAGCCTTCTCCTCTGCAGGCTGCACAGCCCCAGCAGCCCTCAGACCTCAGCATCTTTTGCCCAAGGAGGCTTTGCTGCAGACACCTCCAGGAGGAAACTTTGGCCATGAAGAAGAGGCTAAGAGCTTCTGAGGCTGCTTTGGCTTTTCAAGTGCTTTATCCAGCAGGGAGGTTTCCAACCAGAGCAGGCTGCCCAGGGCCACCTTGGCTATCTCCAGGGATGGAGCCTCCTCCACCACCTCCCTGGGCAGCCTGTGCCAGAGTCTCCCCAGCCTCCCTCTGCAGAGCTTCCTCCTGAGCTCCATCCTACCTCTGCCCTGCTCCAGCTCCAAACCCTTGCTCCTCCTCCTGTCCCCACAGCCCCTTCTGAGCAGTCTCTGCCCAGCCTGCCTGCAGCTGCCCTGCAGACACTGAAATGCAGCCCTAAGGTCTCCTCTCCTCCAGGCTGAGCAGCCCTAATTCTCCCAGCTTGTCCTCAGAGGAGAGGAGCTCCAGCCCTCCAAGCATCTTTTCCCCTGACTGCCCCTTTAGTGCCTAACTACCTTGGAACATCTGTCACAGGCCTCCAGCTTCATAGGTTCCTACTTTGCAGTGGTGCAATCCTGCTTTCAGCTACAAACCCCAGAGAAGGAGGGGGTGAAAGTTGTTCCTCAAGTACTGCTCAGTGACTTTCTGACACAGAGGCAGATTGAGAAGGTCACTGGCAAGAACAATCAGGAAAGCATCTTGTGGTTGTCAGACTGAGCAGGGCATGGGAGCAGGGACCTGAAGAGAAGGCTCCCAGAACTCCCTGCAGCTGGAAGGAAAAGCCTTGGTTGCCTTAACACAGCCACAGGACATCACCACTGCAATCCTGAGCTCAAGAGCCCATGCAGGCTTGTGAGGGACCAGCTGCCAGCACCACCTGCCTGACACACAGCAAGGCAAAGACCACCACCCCTGCCCCATAGAACCACAGAGCTGGCAGGGCTGGAAGGGAGCTCCAGGCTCAGCCAGCCCCAAGCCCCTGCCATGGGCAGGGACACCTCACACCACAGCAGCTTGCTCACAGCCACCTCCAGCCTGGCTGCAAACACCTCCAGCCAGGAGGCTTCCACCACCTCCCTGGGCAGCCTGGGCCAGGCTCTCACCACCCTCCTGCCCAACAACTTCTTCCTCACAGCCAAGCTCCAGCTCCCCACTTCTACTTCTGCTCCAGCCCCCCCACTCCTAGCCCTCCCTCACCCCCTCCAAAGTCCCTCCCCAGCTTGCTTGCAGCCCCCTGCAGCTCCTGCAAGGCCACCAGAAGGTCTCCTGGGAGCCTTCTCCTCTCCAGCCTGCACAAGCCCAACTCTCTCAGGCTGTGCTCAGAGCAGAGCAGCTCCAGCCCTCTGCTCCTCCTGGTGGCTCTCCTCTGGACACCTTCCTTGCCCTACAGCAGCCTGGGCACACAAGGACCAATGTTATAAAGAGCTATTGCTTGTCTTCAGTGATGGCTTTTCCTCTAGAGTCCAATGTGGGCAGCCCCAAGTCTCCCCAGGCAGAGCTGCTCAGGAGGGAGGCAACCCGAGGTGCAGCGACTCTTCCGGGCACCCGTTATCAGCAAGGCACTTCAGCACAGGCTGCTGGCCATGGCTGCTGGGCAGAGGACAAAGGCACAGGCTGCTGAGAGCTGCCTCTCCAGCTGGGGCTGGTGCTGCCTGGCACCAGGGCTTCTGGGAATGAAGCTCTGGCACGGTGTGGGGTCACCCGGTGCCCGTCTGCTCTGCCCACCGCTCGGCAAGCCGCAGGAGGCTGCGTTACAGCCCGGCCCGAAGAGCAGCACAGCTCAGGGCTGTGAGAGGGGGAGCGTGGCAGACCTGCCAGCCCCTGCCTGCTGTCAGAGGGCTGTGCCACATCTCCACCACGTCCCTGCCAACGCACTGTGGCCACTGCAAGTTCCTCTGGCCTCCCCTCGTGGGGGCTCTGCGGCTCCTCCGCCCTGCGGCTTTGCCTCTCCGAGGCACTTGGGTTGGGTTGGGTTGGCTCCAGCAGGGCACCCCCAGGGGGGGCAGGCTGAGGAATGCCAAGCAGAGGCAGGTTACCTGAAGGTGAGGAATACAGAGCTGTGGGGAATTCAGCCTGGAGGTGCTGGATCCATGTCATTATTGCTAGGAAGTCACCCCTGGTGTTATTGCCTTCGGACCTACAGAGCACCGCTGGGCACCTCGGGAGCCTCCTGTCGAGCCCTGGCTGGGGAGTGAGAGCCTCCAGCACTCCACAGGGACTTGGCAGCTCATGGCTTCAGAGAGAGAATATTGCTAAATGGTTGGTAGCAGTGGTAAATTATTGCTTTCACAATCCACTGCTCCCAGGTTCTATAGAAAGCTCTCAGCCTAAACTGATTCTCAAAAAGGTTTTCCTAGGGAGGAACGAAAAAAACTCCAAACCATCCCCAACCCAACCCCAAACCAACCCCAAACCAAATCTAAACCAAGCCTAAACCAACCCCAACCCAACCCCAAACCAAATCTAAACCAACCCCAACCCAACCCCAAACTAACTCCAAACTAACCCCAAACCAACCCCAAACCAAACCCAAATGAACCCCAAACCAACCCCAAACCAACCCCAAACCAAATCCAAACCAACCCCAAACCAAATCCAAACCAACCCCAAACTAACCCCAAACCAAAGCCCAAACCAACCCCAAACCAAATCCAAACCAGCCCCAAACCAGCCCCAAACCAGCCCCAAACCAAACCCAAACCAGCCCCAAACCAAACCCAAACCAGCCCCAAACCAGCCCCAAGCCAACCCCAAACTAACCCCAAACCAAACCCCAAACCAACCCGAAACCAACCCCAAACCAACCCCAAACCAGCCCCAAAACAACCCCAAACCAAATCCAAACCATCCCCAAACCAACTCCAAACCAACCCCAAACCAGCCCCAAACCAACCTCAAACCAAACCCCAAACCAAGCCCAAACCAACCCCAAACATTTCCTATGGCAGTTCTGAAGCAGCTCAGGCTTGCCAAGGCTGAGGTTATTTTCTGTCTGCTCCATTTTTATCTTCCCTACTCATAGACTCACAGAGCTGGCAGGGCTGGAAGGGAGCTCCAGGCTCAGCCAGCCCCAACCCCCTGCCATGGGCAGGGACACCTCACACCACAGCAGCTTGCTCACAGCCACCTCCAGCCTGGCTGCAAACACCTCCAGCCAGGAGGCTTCCACCACCTCCCTGGGCAGCCTGGGCCAGGCTCTCACCACCCTCCTGCCCAACAACTTCTTCCTCACAGCCAAGCTCCAGCTCCCCACTTCTACTTCTGCTCCAGCCCCCCCACTCCTGTCCCTCCCTCACCCCCCTCCAAAGTCCCTCCCCAGCTTGCTTGCAGCCCCCTGCAGCTCCTGCAAGGCCACCAGAAGGTCTCCTGGGAGCCTTCTCCTCTCCAGCCTGCACAAGCCCAACTCTCTCAGGCTGTGCTCAGAGCAGCTCCAGCCCTCTGCTCCTCCTCCTGGCCCTGCTCTGGACACCTTCCAGCCCCTCCAGAGCCTTCCTGGCACAGAGGCTCCAGAGCTGGCCCCAGAGCTGCAGCTGTGGGCTCAGCAGAGTGGAGCAGAGGGGCAGAATCCCCTCCCCACCTTGCAGAGTAGTTTTTCTTTGCTCTCTTCCCTCTGACTTGCTGCTCAGTTTGGATTCCTAGCCCAGCATGGGCGGGCTTGGGAGCCAGCTACCAGCAGAATGTTGAGTAAGAAAGAATGAGAGGATTAAAAATAGGCAGCAAGCTGTTTGAGACACGTTGGAAGCCCATTAGAGGATGCTGGAGCTGGTTTCATGGCACACTTGGGTGGGAGGAGAGATGACTCAGCTCTTGGTTAGCTTCCCACTCAGGTGAGGAGAGAGTGGAAGCTGCTGAGTGTTGTTTTGGCTGGAGAAACCTTGCCTTGTTTCTGAGGTTCTGTTTGAAGCTCTGCCACTCTCTGCTTGCTGCCACTCACCCCTGGGACTCCTCTGTGCTGTCACCTGCTCAAGACAGCTGGAGAGTCACTGTTGGGTTCTCCAGGACCTGCCCAGCCTGGCTGCTGCTGGGGACCCTTCCAGCCCAGTGCCACAGCTGATTGCTGTCCTCTGCTCTCAGAGGCCAGGAGCACCAGGCCCATGCCCTCTGTGGTTCTTTTCCATGTAAGCCAGCTGATAAACCTTCCTGGGCAAGGTCACCAGCAAAAGGACAGCCACAAGCCCCTGGAGAAGGGCTCTTCCCCTTTCTCTGCTGTGAAGATCCCTGCAAGGGAATGATTGAAAGGGAAAGCGGCCTGCAAGCCCCAGGCACACACTGAGAGGGCTGCAAATGTCCTTTCTGCGTTTAACCTGCTTAAAGAGCCAGGCAAAACCAAAGCACAGCACCCCAGCAACTCACTTGCTAGATGCTGCCTGTCCCTTGGCTCACAAGCTCTGCTCACTCCCCAGCCCCCTGCAGGCACACATCCAACCCCTACCAGAGAGCCCAGCTAGGAGCTCAGGTGGGCACTCCCTTGACCTTGACAGGAGGAGCTGCTTGCTGACCTCTCTGGGCTTAGAACCACAGAGCTGGCAGGGCTGGAAGGGAGCTCCAGGCTCAGCCAGCCCCAACCTCCTGCCATGGGCAGGGACACCTCACACCACAGCAGCTTGCTCACAGCCACCTCCAGCCTGGCTGCAAACACCTCCAGCCAGGAGGCTTCCACCACCTCCCTGGGCAGCCTGGGCCAGGCTCTCACCACCCTCCTGCCCAACAACTTCTTCCTGACATCCAACGTGAAAGCCCTTCAGCCTTGCTGCCTGTAGCTGGCAGGGGTAGCTGTGCTTCCTTCCAACCTGGGCCTAGCTTGGTGTGCATCTGCTCTCCAGGTGGGAAACAGCAAACCTGAACCCTCCCAGAGTGTCCTGTGAAGCTCCCTGGTTGCTGCTGCTTTCACCCCAAACTCCTCAGCAGTTCAAAACACTACACACACAGCTCTCAGCAGAAGCCTTGCTGCTCCATCTTCCAGGGCCTGAGGGATGCCAGAGCCTGCTGTGGTTCTTTATACTGCCACAAAGCCCTCACCTAGGAGATGCAAACCTCCTGGAGGGGACAGCCTGATGGGATGGCTGCTAGGGGGAGGGGGGGAGGCAGGGGGAACATCACAGAATGGAGTGTCTGTGGGGGGCACACACCGAGCAGGGCTGCCCAGCCTGAGGCTGGGGGAGGTGTGGGGGGTGGAGGAAAGGCTTCATGTGCAGCCTGCACCTGCCTGCCTGGGGCAGGAGGGAGAGTCAGGGCAGACTCAGGCTGGGGAGAGGCTGCTGCACACCTTGTCATGTCCCTGTGGGAAGGGCAGGGGGGGGTGGGGGTGCTGCTCCTTTTGCAGCCATTCATGGGGTTGGGGTGGGTTTGTTTTTTACATCATCTGGGAAAGGGATGAGAAAGGGGGAGGGGGGGGGGAGAAAAAAAGAGAAGAAGAGGATTTTTCCAGTCCCTTTTTCCTTGGTTTTCTTTCTTTCTTTCTTCTTCTTCCTCTTCTTCTTGTGGGTTTTTTTTTTCTCCTCCCTCCCCAGCAAGCATTCCTGGGAGAAGCCCAAAAGCAGAGCAACTATCATTGCAATATACAAGTGGAGCTTAGCTGCATTCCTCACATAGCTCCGGAGGAGAGAAGCAGGCTGAAAGGAGGGAACAAACAAAAAGCTTCGGTTCGGTTCGGCTCGGCTCGGTTCGGCTCGGTTTGGTGGTGCTTTTTGTCTGCTTGCTCGCTTGTTTTCGTTGTTTGCTTGCTCGCTCGTTGGCTTGGTCGGGCTGAAATCGATGCGGTTGGTTTTCTCTTTCCGTGTCAGGCCCTTCCCCCCAGCCGCTGCTCCCAGAGCTTCCCTTCCCGCGGCGGCTCGCATCACCCTCTGAAGAAGGCTGGGTTTCGCAGGCAGGCGGCTAGTCACCTGCAACAGCCCAGCGGTCCCGCAGAAGCTTCCAGGCTGCTGTCCGTGTCGGACGCCAGGGTTTGATCCGTGGACATGGAGGAGATGTCGTTGACGGAGGAGGACGGAGGGAGGCTTTCGCTGCTGTTCACTGCTGCACCTGTGCTACGGAAACCAACACCAGCGTGATTAAACCTGAACCCCCCCGCAGGCGGCGCCGGGGCAGGGTCCTGCAAGGGGCAGCCGCCCCAGCCAGCCACCCGCCGGCTCTGCACGGGCTGGGGCTGGGGCTGGGGCTGAGCCGCGGCGCTCAGCACCGCAGCTCTGCCTCTTGCAAGCGCCTCGCTGAAGCACAGAACCACACAATCATAGAGCCTCAGAACCACAGAACCACACAACCATAGAACCTTAGAACCACAGAACCACACAGTCATAGAGCCTCAGAACCACAGACTCACAGAATCACACAATCATAGAACCTTAGAACCACAGAACCACACAATCATAGAATCATAGAACCTTAGAACCACAGAACCACACAATCATAGAATCATAGAGCTGTAGAACCACACAACCACACAATCATAGAATCATAGAACCACAGACACACAATCACACAATCATAGAACCTCAGAACCACAGAACCACACAGCCATAGAACCTTAGAACCACAGAACCACACAGTCATAGAATCATAGAGCTGTAGAACCACACAACCACACAATCATAGAATCATAGAACCACAGACTCACAGAATCACACAATCATAGAACCTCAGAACCACAGAACCACATAATCATAGAATCATAGAACCACAGACTCACAGAATCACACAAACATAGAACCTTAGAATCATAGAACCACACAATCACAGAACCACAGAGCCTCAGAACCACAGACTCACACAATCACACAATCATAGAACCTTAGAATCACAGAACCACACAATCATAGAACCTTAGAACCACACAATCATAGCATCATAGAGCCTCAGAACCACAGAACCACACAACCATAGAACCTCAGAACCACAGAACTACACAATCATAGAATCATAGAACCACAGACTCACACAATCACACAATCATAGAACCTTAGAATCATAGAACCACACAATCATAGAGCCTTAGAACCATAGAATCTTAGAGCCTTAGAACCACACAATCACACAATCATAGAACCTTAGAACATAGACCACACAATCATAGAGCCTTAGAACCACACAATCATAGAATCATAGAGCCTTAGAACCACAGAATCACACAATCATAGAACCATAGAACCTTAGAACCACAGAATCACACATAGAACGATAGAGCCTTAGAACCACACAGTCATAGAACCATAGAGCCTTAGAACCACAGAATCACACAATCATAGAACCTCAGAACCACACAATCATAGAACCATAGAGCCTTAGAACCACAGAACCACACAATCATAGAACCACAGAATCATAGAGCCTCAGAACCACAGAACCAGAGAATCATAGAATCATACAACCTTAGAACCACAGAACCACACAATCATAGAACCTTAGAACCACACAATCATAGAATCATAGAGCCTTAGAACCACAGAACCACACAATCATAGAACCTTAGAACCACACAATCATAGAATCACAGAACCACAAAACCACACAATCATAGAACCATAGAGCCTCAGAACCACAGAACCACACAATCATAGAACCATAGAGCCTTAGAACCACAGAACCACACATAGAACCTTAGAACCACAGAACCAGAGAATCATAGAATCATAGAGCCTCAGAACCACAGAACCAGACAATCATAGAACCATAGAGCCTCAGAACCACAGAACCAGACAATCATAGAACCATAGAGCCTCAGAACCACAGAACCAGACAATCATAGAACCATAGAGCCTCAGAACCACAGAACCACACAATCATAGAACCATAGAGCCTCAGAACCACTGAACCAGACAATCATAGAACCATAGAGCCTCAGAACCACTGAACCAGACAATCATAGAACCATAGAGCCTCAGAACCACTGAACCAGACAATCATAGAACCATAGAGCCTCAGAACCACTGAACCAGACAATCATAGAACCATAGAGCCTCAGAACCACTGAACCACACAATCATAGAACCATAGAGCCTCAGAACCACTGAACCACACAATCATAGAGCCTCAGAACCACAGAACCAGAGAATCATAGAATCATACAGCCTTAGAACCACACAATCATAGAACCATAGAACCTTAGAACCACAGAACCACACAATCATAGAATCATAGAGCCTTAGAACCACAGAATCACAGCACCACAGAACCATAGAGCCTTACAACCACAGAATCACACAATCGTAGAACCACAGAACCACACAATCATAGAATCATAGAACCACAGAATCATAGAATCATAGTACCATAGAATCAATAAGGTTGGAAAAGGCCTCAGAGCTCATCAAGTCCAAGCTGTCACCCAACCCCCCCAACAACTAAACCATGGCTCCAAGTGCCACAGCCAATCCCCTCTTCAACACCTCCAGGGATGGGGACTCCACCACCTCCCTGGGCAGCTCATCCCAGTGGCCAATTCCTCTTGCTGGGAAGAACTTTCTCCTCACCTCCAGCCTGAACCTCCCCTGGTGCAGCTTGAGACTGTGTCCTCTTGTTCTGCTGCTGGGGGCCTGGGAGAAGAGACCAACCCCCAGCTGGCTCCAACCTCCCTGCAGGGAGTTGGAGAGAGCAAGAAGGTCTCCCCTGAGCCTCCTCTTCTCCAGGCTAAGCAACCCCAGCTCCCTCAGCCTCTCCTCCCCAGCCTTGTGCCCCAGACCCCTCCCCAGCCTTGTGCTCCAGACCCCTCCCCAGCCCTGTGCACCCAGACTCGCACAACACACACAAAACCAAACCAGACCTAACTTAACCAGATCAGACCAAACCAAGTAAACCAAACCAGACCAGGCCAAACCAGAGCAGACCAGGCCAAAGCAGAGCAGACCAAACCAGGCCAAACCAGACCAGGCCAAACAAGACCAAACCAAACTAGACCAGGCCAAACTAAACCAAACCAAACCATAAGGTCCTGGGAAATGCATGTTTGGAGTAAATCAGCACAATCCTCCCTGACACAGCACACAGACCTGAGAGCTGCTGCAGTCCCAAAGCACCCAGACTCACACAACACACACAAAACCAAACCACACCACACCAAACCAGACCAAACCAAACCAGACCAGACCAGACCAAAGCTAACCAGACCAAACCAGACCAGACCTGAGAGCTGCTGCAGTCCCAAAGCACCCAGACTCACACAACACACACAAAACCAAACCAGACCACACCAAACCAGACCAAACCAAACCAGACCACACCAGACCAGACCAAAGCAAACCAGACCAAACCAGACCAGACCAAATCAAACCAAACCAGACCTGAGACCTGCTGCAGTCCCAAAGCACCCAGACTCACAACACACACAAAACTAAACCAGCCCAGGCCAAACCAGACCTAACCAGACCAAAGCAAACCAGACCAAATTAGACCAAACCAAATCAGACCAAACCAGACCAAACCAAACCAGACCAAACCAAACCAAAGCAGACCAGACCAAAGCAAACTAGACCAAATTAGACCAAACCAAACCAGACCAAACTGAGCCAGACCAAACCAGACATGAGAACTGCTGCAGTCCCAAAGTATCCAGACTCACAACACACACAAAACCAAACCAGACCAGACCAAACAAAACCTAACCAGACCAAACTAAACCAGACCAAAGCAAACCAGACCAAATTAGACCAAACCAGACCAAACCAAACCAAACTAGACCAAACCAAACCAGACCAAACCAAACCAAACCACACCAAACCAAACCAAACCAGACCAGACCAAAGCAAACTAGACCAAACCAAATAACCAGACCAAACCAAACCAGACCAAATTAGACCAAACCAAACCAGACCAAATTAGACCAAACCAAACCAGACCAGACCAGACCAAACCAGACCTAACCAGACCAGCAGCATTAAAGAGTTCAGCAGCACACAGCAGCCCTTCTGCAGCAGCCCTGAGAAACCCAGCCCCAAACTGTCCTGGTCTGTGGGCAATGCCTCATTTGCTGTGCTCAGCAGCTGCCTGCTGCTAACAAGAGCTGGCTTCTGCAGGGATGGGTGGCAGGGGGAGTGCAGAAAAGACAAGAAGGGCATTCAAGAGAGAGGAATCCCATCTCTGAAGGTGCTGTTTGGCAGGAAGCTTGCCACTGACTTCAGAGTGTTGCAAAAGAGCAAAAGGTGAGAAAGAGCTCCTGGGATCTGCTCCTGCCCTTGCCATGGGCTTGACAGCTACTCTGAGAAGCCACACATCACCTGCCTTGCTGCTAGGCAGGGATTCCTCCCTCAGGGGACTCACAGAGCAGAATCAGAGTAGTGTCAGGGCTGGAAGGGAGCTCAAGGCTCAGCCAGCCCCAACCCCCTGCCATGGGCAGGGACACCTCACACCACAGCAGCTTGCTCACAGCCACCTCCAGCCTGGCTGCAAACACCTCCAGCCAGGAGGCTTCCACCACCTCCCTGGGCAGCCTGGGCCAGGCTCTCACCACCCTCCTGCCCAACAACTTCTTCCTCACAGCCAAGCTCCAGCTCCCCACTTCTACTTCTGCTCCAGCCCCCCCACTCCTAGCCCTCCCTCACCCCCTCCAAAGTCCCTCCCCAGCTTGCTTGCAGCCCCCTGCAGCTCCTGCAAGGCCACCAGAAGGTCTCCTGGGAGCCTTCTCCAGACTCCTCTGAGGTGTTATTTAACTATCACCTAGGGAAGTGCCTTTAAGACTTCAGCTGTGAAGAGATACAGATAGAGAGAGGGGAGAAACCTGAAAAGAGAGCCACAGCTTTTGTCACCTCCAGAAGCAGCCTTGTGCCTAGCTTGGGGATTGGCTCTGCCTCACAGGAATCACCTCATGAGTCACTCTGGGTACCAAAGAGTGCCCTGCTTGGCAGCCCACAGAATCACAGACTGGGGTGGGTGGGAAGGCACCTCAAAGAGCATCTACTTCCAACCACCCCCTCCTCCATGCCAAACACCCCCAGCTCCCTCAGCTGCTCCTCCCCAGCCCTGCTCTCCAGATCCCTCCCCAGCTTTCTGGCCCTGCTCCAGCACCTTGAAGTCTTTCCTGCAGTGAGGCCATGGCACTGTATTTAAAAGCAGAAGTTTGCTGAGCCCAGGCTCCTGCTCTTCCTCTGATTCCACCTGACCCTGCTGCTTTTCCTTCTCCTGAGGACTGCTTTTGCATTTACTGCAGTTGCTGGGCTAAGTGCAACTCTGTGTGCAGGCATTGAGGTTACTTCTGCTGCTGCATAAAAGGCCTTTTCACTTTAACCCAATGGTTTCTTTGCCCTCCTTTCCCCAAATCCTCTTTCCATCAGGAGAGGAGAGGAGAGGTTCAGAGAGGAGAGGTTCAGAGAGGAGAGGTTCAGAGAGGAGAGGAGAGGAGAGGTTCAGAGAGGAGAGGAGAGGAGAGGTTCAGAGAGGAGAGGAGAGGTTCAGAGAGGAGAGGTTCAGAGAGGAGAGGTTCAGAGAGGAGAGGTTCAGAGAGGTTCAGAGAGGTTCAGAGAGGAGAGGTTCAGAGAGGAGAGGAGAGGAGAGGAGAGGAGAGGTTCAGAGAGGAGAGGAGAGGAGAGGTTCAGAGAGGAGAGGAGAGGAGAGGAGAGGAGAGGAGAGGAGAGGAGAGGAGAGGAGAGGAGAGGAGAGGAGAGGAGAGGAGAGGAGAGGAGAGGAGAGGAGAGGAGAGGAGAGGAGAGGAGAGGAGAGGAGAGGAGAGGAGAGGAGAGGAGAGGAGAGGAGAGGAGAGGAGAGGAGAGGAGAGGAGAGGAGAGGAGAGGAGAGGAGAGGAGAGGAGAGGAGAGGAGAGGAGAGGAGAGGAGAGGAACCAGGTTGGAAGAGACCTTTGAGCTCATCCAGTCCAAGCTGTCACCCAGCACCATCTGATCAACTCAACCATGGCACCAAGGGCCTCATCCAGGCTCTTCTTAAACACCTCCAAGGACTCCACCACCTCCCTGGGCAGCTCATCCCAGTGGCCAATCTCTCTTGCTGGAAAGAACTTTCTCCTAACCTCCAGCCTGAGCCCTCCCCAGCCTTGTGCCCCAGACCCCTCCCCAGCTTTGTTGCCCTTCTCTGGACACCTTCCAGCAGCTCAACCTCTTTCCTAACCTCAGGAGCCCAGAACTGGACACAGGACTCAAGCTGTGGCCTCAGCAGTGCTGAGCACAGGGCACAAGGACTTCCCTGCTCCTGCTGGCCACACTTTGCCTGACCCAGGCCAGGATGCCCTTGGCCTTCTTGGCCCCCTGGGCACACTGCTGGCTCCTGTTCAGCTGCTCTCCCCCAGCACCCCCAGCTCCCTCTCTGCCTGGCTGCTCTCAGCCACTCTGCCCCCAGCCTGTGGCACTGCCTGGGGTTGCTGTGGCCAATGTGCAGCCCCTGGCACTTGGATGTGTTCAATCTCCTGCCCTTGGCCTCTGCCCATCTGCCCAGCCTGGCAAGGTCCCTCTGCAGAGCTCTGCTCCCCTCTCACAGCTCAGCTCCTGCCCCCAGCTTGCTGTCAGCTGCACATTCACTGCTGATGGACTCCATCCCCTCCTCCAGATCATCAATGAAGATATTGATCAGGCTGGGGCCCAGCACTGCTCCCTGGGGCACAGCACTGGTGCCTGGCTGCCAGCTGGCTGTGGCACCATTCACCACCACTCTCTGGGCTCAGCCTCCAGCCAGTTCCTAACCCAGCTCAGAGCTGCTGTCCCAGCCAGGGGCTGACAGCTTGGCCAGGAGCTTGCTGGGGGGGATGGTGGCCAAGGCCTTGCTGGAGTCCAGGTACACTACAGTTCTCCCTTTGCCATTCCAAACAAACACAGCAGAGGAATTCAATGGGGCTGAGTACCTGAAGGAGAAGGCTGGCCTTTTACTACACCATTTTTAGTCTTTTCTTCAGAATTCATTACTTCTTTGTAGATGAGTTCTGCAAGAGAGAAATGCAGCAGTTACAGCCAGCAGCCAGCCAGTGCTCAAGGATACACAGTGCTGGAACCCTCCCCTGAGCTCCCTAGCTCTGCCCTTGCCTGCACAACTCTGGCAGCTCTACCTGCCTAAGGCTTCTCTTCCACTCCCCTCCTCTCCTATCATCTCCTTTGGGAGCTGAATTCAGAAGATAGGATTCAGGGAGAGGATCTGAATTGGCTCGTGGTGCCCTGCCTATGGATGGGGCAGCAGAGTAACACAGAGCCTTTAACTGGGGGCAAAATCCTCCTCCTCACCCTGCTGCTCACCCTCTGCTCTCCAGGTCACAGTATCATGCAGTCATAGAGGTGTCAGGATTGGAAAGGAGCTCAAGGCTCAGCCAGCCCCAACCCCCTGCCATGGGCAGGGACACCTCACACCACAGCAGCTTGCTCACAGCCACCTCCAGCCTGGCTGCAAACACCTCCAGCCAGGAGGCTTCCACCACCTCCCTGGGCAGCCTGGGCCAGGCTCTCACCACCCTCCTGCCCAACAACTTCTTCCTCACAGCCAAGCTCCAGCTCCCCACTTCTACTTCTGCTCCAGCCCCCCCACTCCTAGCCCTCCCTCACCCCCTCCAAAGTCCCTCCCCAGCTTGCTTGCAGCCCCCTGCAGCTCCTGCAAGGCCACCAGAAGGTCTCCTGGGAGCCTCCTCCTCTCCAGCCTGCACAAGCCCAACTCTCTCAGGCTGTGCTCAGAGCAGAGCAGCTCCAGCCCTCTGCTCCTCCTCCTGGCCCTGCTCTGGACACCTTCCAGCCCCTCCAGAGCCTTCCTGGCACAGAGGCTCCAGAGCTGGCCCCAGAGCTGCAGAGGTGGGCTCAGCAGAGTGGAGCAGAGGGGCAGAATCCCCTCCCTGGCCCTGCTGGCTGTGCTTCTCTGCAGATGATCTCCCTGAGGTTTCAGGGAAGCACTGGCACCTGCAGAGTGTGGTTACCTTTCCACTCCTCGATTGTGTGTTCCCTTTCATCCAGCTGCTTGTCATAGATCTGAGGAGGAGGCTGCAGGAGGGAAAGGAAAGCTGTTCAGTTGCAGTGAGATGGAATTGATTGATTGCATGGAATTAAATGAAAGCCATTTAATTGTGAAGAATTAGGAGCAATTATAAGTAGAGATCCTTCTCTTCTCTCTCTCTCTCCCTGTTACCCATCCTGCACAAGCAAACCCACAGTGGAATGTGTCCCCTTCTGGGATTCAGCTCTTTGTGCAGAAGAAATCCATCTGCTTCACCCTCTTCCTCATCAAGCAGAGGCAGAGCTAGGCTGGAATCAGAGCAGAGTGAAACCAAGGCTGGAATCAGAGCAGAGTGAAACCTAGGCTGGAATCAGAGCAGAGTGAAACCAAGGCTGGAATCAGAGCAGGGTGAAACCTAGGCTGGAATCAGAGCAGAGTGAAAACCTAGGCTGGAATCAGAGCAGAATGAAAACCTAGGCTGGAATCAGAGCAGAGTGAAACCTAGGCTGGAATCAGAGCAGAGTGAAACCTAGGCTGGAATCAGAGCAGAGTGAAACCTAGGCTGGAATCAGAGCAGAGTGAAACCAAGGCTGGAATCAGAGCAGAGTGAAAACCTAGACTGGAATCAGAGCAGAGTGAAACCAAGGCTGGAATCAGAGCAGAGTGAAACCTAGGCTGGAATCAGAGCAGAGTGAAACCAAGGCTGGAATCAGAGCAGGGTGAAACCTAGGCTGGAATCAGAGCAGAGTGAAAACCTAGGCTGGAATCAGAGCAGAATGAAAACCTAGGCTGGAATCAGAGCAGAGTGAAACCTAGGCTGGAATCAGAGCAGAGTGAAACCTAGGCTGGAATCAGAGCAGAGTGAAACCAAGGCTGGAATCAGAGCAGAGTGAAAACCTAGGCTGGAATCAGAGCAGAGTGAAAACCTAGGCTGGAATCAGAGCAGAGTGAAAACAAAAGCTGGAATCAGAGCAGAGTGAAAACCTAGGCTGGAATCAGAGCAGAGTGAAAACCTAGGCTGGAATCAGAGCAGAGTGAAACCAAGGCTGGAATCAGAGCAGAGTGAAAACCTAGGCTGGAATCAGAGCAGAGTGAAAACCTAGGCTGGAATCAGAGCAGAATGAAAACCTAGGCTGGAATCAGAGCAGAGTGAAACCTAGGCTGGAATCAGAGCAGAGTGAAACCTAGGCTGGAATCAGAGCAGAGTGAAACCTAGGCTGGAATCAGAGCAGAGTGAAACCTAGGCTGGAATCAGAGCAGAGTGAAACCTAGGCTGGAATCAGAGCAGAGTGAAAACCTAGGCTGGAATCAGAGCACTGAAACCTAGGCTGGAGTCAGAGCAGAGTGAAAACCTAGGCTGGAATCAGAGCAGAGTGAAACCAAGGCTGGAATCAGAGCAGAATGAAAACCTAGGCTGGAATCAGAGCAGAGTGAAAACCTAGGCTGGAATCAGAGCAGAGTGAAACCTAGGCTGGAATCAGAGCAGAGTGAAACCTAGGCTGGAATCAGAGCAGAGTGAAACCTAGGCTGGAATCAGAGCAGAGTGAAAACCTAGGCTGGAATCAGAGCAGAGTGAAACCTAGGCTGGAATCAGAGCAGAGTGAAAACCTAGGCTGGAATCAGAGCAGAGTGAAACCTAGGCTGGAATCAGAGCAGAGTGAAAACCTAGGCTGGAATCAGAGCAGAGTGAAACCTAGGCTGGAATCAGAGCAGAGTGAAAACCTAGGCTGGAAATCAGAGCAGAGTGAAACCAAGGCTGGAATCAGAGCAGAGTGAAACCTAGGCTGGAATCAGAGCAGAGTGAAACCTAGGCTGGAATCAGAGCAGAGTGAAACCAAGGCTGGAATCAGAGCAGAGTGAAACCTAGACTGGAATCAGAGCAGAGTGAAACCTAGGCTGGAGTCAGAGCAGAGTGAAACCAAGGCTGGAATCAGAGCAGAGTGAAACCTAGGCTGGAATCAGAGCAGAGTGAAAACCTAGGCTGGAATCAGAGCAGAGTGAAAACCAAGGCTGGAATCAGAGCAGTGAAACCAAGGCTGGAATCAGAGCAGAGTGAAACCTAGGCTGGAATCAGAGCAGAGTGAAACCAAGGCTGGAATCAGAGCAGAGTGAAACCTAGGCTGGAATCAGAGCAGAGTGAAACCAAGGCTGGAATCAGAGCAGAGTGAAAACCTAGGCTGGAATCAGAGCAGAGTGAAAACCTAGGCTGGAATCAGAGCAGAGTGAAACCAAGGCTGGAATCAGAGCAGAGTGAAAACCTAGGCTGGAATCAGAGCAGAGTGAAACCAAGGCTGGAATCAGAGCAGAGTGAAAACAAAAGCTGGAATCAGAGCAGAGTGAAACCTAGGCTGGAATCAGAGCAGTGAAACCAAGGCTGGAATCAGAGCAGAATGAAAACCTAGGCTGGAATCAGAGCAGAATGAAAACCTAGGCTGGAATCAGAGCAGAGTGAAACCAAGGCTGGAATCAGAGCAGAGTGAAAACCTAGGCTGGAATCAGAGCAGAGTGAAAACCTAGGCTGGAATCAGAGCAGAGTGAAACCTAGGCTGGAATCAGAGCAGAGTGAAACCTAGGCTGGAATCAGAGCAGAGTGAAACCAAGGCTGGAATCAGAGCAGAGTGAAAACCTAGGCTGGAATCAGAGCAGAGTGAAACCTAGGCTGGAATCAGAGCAGAGTGAAACCTAGGCTGGAATCAGAGCAGAGTGAAACCAAGGCTGGAATCAGAGCAGAATGAAACCTAGGCTGGAATCAGAGCAGAGTGAAAACCTAGGCTGGAATCAGAGCAGAGTGAAACCTAGGCTGGAATCAGAGCAGAGTGAAACCAAGGCTGGAATCAGAGCAGAGTGAAAACCTAGGCTGGAATCAGAGCAGAGTGAAACCTAGGCTGGAATCAGAGCAGAGTGAAACCTAGACTGGAATCAGAGCAGAGTGAAACCTAGGCTGGAATCAGAGCAGAGTGAAACCTAGGCTGGAATCAGAGCAGAGTGAAACCTAGACTGGAATCAGAGCAGAGTGAAACCTAGGCTGGAATCAGAGCAGAGTGAAACCTAGGCTGGAATCAGAGCAGAGTGAAAACCTAGGCTGGAATCAGAGCAGAGTGAAAACCTAGGCTGGAATCAGAGCAGAGTGAAACCTCGACTGGAATCAGAGCAGAGTGAAAACCTAGGCTGGAATCAGAGCAGAGTGAAAACCTAGGCTGGAATCAGCAGAGTGAAACCTAGACTGGAATCAGAGCAGAGTGAAACCAAGGCTGGAATCAGAGCAGAGTGAAAACCTAGGCTGGAATCTGAGCAGAGTGAAACCAATGCTGGAGTCAGAGCAGAGTGAAACCTCGTCTGGAAGCAGAGGAGAGTGAAAAACTAGGCTGGAATCAGAGCAGAGTGAAACCAATGCTGGAATCAGAGCAGAGTGAAAACCTAGACTGGAATCAGAGCAGAGTGAAAACCTAGGCTGGAATCAGAGCAGAGTGAAACCTAGACTGGAATCAGAGCAGAGTGAAACCTAGGCTGGAATCAGAGCAGAGTGAAACCAAGGCTGGAATCAGAGCAGAGTGAAAACCTAGGCTGGAATCAGAGCAGAGTGAAAACCTAGGCTGGAATCAGAGCAGAGTGAAAACAAAAGCTGGAATCAGAGCAGAGTGAAAACCTAGGCTGGAATCAGAGCAGAGTGAAACCAATGCTGGAATCAGAGCAGAGTGAAACCTAGGCTGGAATCAGAGCAGAGTGAAAACCTAGGCTGGAATCAGAGCAGAGTGAAACCTAGGCTGGAATCAGAGCAGTGTGAAAACCTAGGCTGGAATCAGAGCAGAGTGAAACCTAGGCTGGAATCAGAGCAGAGTGAAAACCTAGACTGGAATCAGAGCAGAGTGAAACCTAGACTGGAATCAGAGCAGAGTGAAACCTAGACTGGAATCAGAGCAGAGTGAAAACCTAGACTGGAATCAGAGCAGAGTGAAAACCTAGGCTGGAATCAGAGCAGAGTGAAACCAATGCTGGAATCAGAGCAGAGTGAAACCTAGGCTGGAATCAGAGCAGAGTGAAACCTAGGCTGGAATCAGAGCAGAGTGAAACCTAGGCTGGAATCAGAGCAGAGTGAAACCTAGGCTGGAATCAGAGCAGGGTGAAACCTAGGCTGGAATCAGAGCAGAGTGAAACCAAGGCTGGAATCAGAGCAGAGTGAAACCTAGGCTGGAATCAGAGCAGTGAAACCTAGGCTGGAATCAGAGCAGAGTGAAACCAAGGCTGGAATCAGAGCAGAGTGAAACCTAGGCTGGAATCAGAGCAGAGTGAAAACCTAGGCTGGAATCAGAGCAGAGTGAAAACCTAGGCTGGAATCAGAGCAGAGTGAAAACCTAGGCTGGAATCAGAGCAGAGTGAAAACCTAGGCTGGAATCAGAGCAGAGTGTGGCTGAGGCCTATGGGTGGCAGCAGCTGCCTGCAGTTCCAAGGAGCCATTTTCTCCCCAAATGAGGTGGATGTGGGAGCTGTTCCACTAAGCTAAAGGATTTGCAATGGATGTAAACTGGTTGTGAATTTGGAAGAGAAGGAGCAAATGAGGCTTTTCTCCTGAGTGTTGTAACTCTCCCTCCTTGCTGCCCAGCTTCTTGGCCCTTTTGCATTTGACAAAGACCTCCTGAAAGAAGGTTTGCAGCAAATTGAACAGTCACTGAAAGGAACCAAACATGCCCACTGCTACAGCCCCCAAAAGAGCCACTCAGAGCTATTTTATTAACCAAGATAATCAAAGCATCACAAAATTAAGACCCCCAAGGAAGCAAACAACAAGGACGAGGTGAGCAGAGGGCTGCAGAACCTCCCCTGTGGGGACAGGCTTGGAGAGATGGGGCTGTGCAGCCTGGAGAAGAGAAGGCTCCAGGAAGCCTCAGAGCAGCCTTCCAGTACCTGAAGGGCTCCAGGAGAGCTGGGGAGGGACTTTGGACAAGGGCTGGGGGTGCCAGGCTGAGGGACAATGGCTTGGATCTGGGAGAGGAGAGACTGAGAAGGGAGAGGAGGAAGAGATCCCTGAGAGTGAGGCTGGGGAGACTCTGGCACAGGCTGCCCAGGGAGGCTGTGGCTGCCTTCTGCCTGGAGGGGTTGAAGGCCAGGCTGGATGAGGCCTTGCCAAGCTGGGCTAGTTGAGAAGCATCCCTGCCCATGGCAGGAGGCTTGGGGTGGGTGATTTCCTATCTAAGCCATTCCATGGTACTCTGAGGCTGTGTTCTCACTTCCCCTGAGCAGCAGGGGTCGGTTGCTGTGCCCCTGTTAGGGAGCAAGGGCAGTGGGCTCAAGCTCACACTCAGACCCTGCCATGCCTGGCCCTGCCTGTGCAGAGCTGAGTGCCAGCACCGTGGAGACCTTGTGGGGAGCTGTTTTTAGAAGGCTTGGCAGGGCAGGGCTTGCCTCTGCCTCTGCTCCAGCACTGCAGGGGCTGTGGAGCAGCCTGAGAGGCAGCAAGGGATGGAGCAGAGACAGCAGAGGCAATGGGGGCTGCCAAACCAGCGGTGGGAGGTGAAACCCTCTGCTAAACAGCTTAGAGCCCTGGGAGAGGTGACTGAAACATTGCTCTGTGCTCTGCTGCAGCCCAGGGTGTGTTCCTGCTACCATCTACGTATCTGTTTCTGCAGTGCAAGCCCAAGCACAGCCCAGGGTGCTGCCACCAGAGGACTCCAGGCCTCCCTGGCTACAGAGGAAAGTGCAAGGGCCTTGGGTTTCATCCTGTGTTGCCCAGGAGCTTCACAGGGAGCTGTACATGATCTCAGCTGGATGTGCTCCTGTATGACCTGTGCTGGATCCTATTGTCCTGCTCTGGCAGTGGGGTTGGACTGGAAGCCCTCCAGAGGTCCCTTCCAACCCCTAACATCCTGTGATCTCATTGCAGGCAAACCCCAAGCCCACCCCAGCCCCCACCCCACTGTTCCTTGATGGCATGCTGGTGCCCAAGCCGCTGTGAAGCAGCAGGAGCCTTGAATCCCACCTGCAGCTGGCAGCCTGCAGCACAGCCAGGCCTGACTTACCGCCTCCACTTCTGCTGGGTCATACCAGACATTAATGTAGGGGTGCTGTAAGGCTTCATCTACTGATATCCTCTTGGCAGGGTCAATGACCAGCATCTTTGATAAAAGGTCCCTGGCTTGGCTGGCTAGAACAAGGAAAGCAGACAAAACACAGCGTTAGCACCAACCAGTCGCTGCCTGCAGCAGGAATTCCTTCAGCTGGGACAGGAGCAATGAGCCAAACCCTTTAGGGACCACCTGTACCTCTGCCCTGCTGCAGCAAGAGCTCTTCAGTCATCACTGGAAGGTTAGGAAGGTGCCAAGCTCAGGGCTGCACACCATGAATCCCCTGGCAAGCTCCAGCGAGGTGTTGCATGTTGGAGGCAGACCCCCAGGCAGGGGGCTCAAAATGTGCTTGAGGTACCTGCACCATTGCCAGGCTCAGACAGCAAAAGTCCCCCTGAGGAAGTCTGAAGCCACTAAATCAAAGCCTGAAACTTACAGGGGCTCAGAAAAAAACACATCCCAACCTTTTTCTGTGCTTTGAAGTTTCTCTCCTAACCTTCTGGGAGGCAGGGGTTGGAGAGCAGCCAGGCAGAGAGGGACCTGGGGGTGCTGGTGGACAGTAGGCTGAACAGGAGCCAGCAGTGTGCCCAGGGGGCCAAGAAGGTCAAGGGCATCCTGGCCTGGGTCAGGCAGAGTGTGGCCAGCAGGAGCAGGGAAGTCCTTGTGCCCTGTGCTCAGCACTGCTGAGGCCACAGCTTGAGTCCTGTGTCCAGCTCTGGGCTCCTGAGGTTAGGACAGAGGTTGAGCTGCTGGAAGGTGTCCAGAGAAGGGCAAGAAAGCTGGGGAGGGGTCTGGGGCACAAGGCTGGGGAGGGGTCTGGGGCACAAGGCTGGGGAGGGGTCTGGGGCACAGCCCTGTGAGGAGAGGCTGAGGGAGCTGGGGTTGCTTAGCCTGGAGAA
Organism: Melanerpes formicivorus; assembly: GCF_026170545.1. NCBI lineage: Eukaryota > Metazoa > Chordata > Aves > Piciformes > Picidae > Melanerpes > Melanerpes formicivorus. The sequence continues at coordinate 409,193 of NW_027142481.1, forward strand.
GAGGAGGCTCAGGGGAGACCTTCTTGCTCTCTCCAACTCCCTGCAGGGAGGTTGTAGCCACCTGGGGGTTGGTCTCTTCTCCCAGGCCCCCAGCATCAGAACAAGAGGACACAGTCTCAAGCTGTGCCAGGGGAGGTTGAGGCTGGAGGGGAGGAGAAAGTTCTTCCCTGAAAGAGGAACTGGCCACTGGGATGAGCTGCCCAGGGAGGTGGTGGAGTCCCCATCCCTGGAGGTGTTCAAGAGGGGCTTGAATGTGGCACTTGGAGCCATGGTTTAGTTGTCAGGAGGTGTTGGGTGACAGGTTGGACTTGATGATCTCTGAGGTCTTTCCCAACCTTATTGATCCTATGATTCTCTAACGAGGTGCAGGTACCAGGCTCCTCTCTAGGGCACCCCATTTGAAGGGATAAAGCCAAACCTGTAGCCTGGGATCAACACAGGAGAGTTTGGAAGTGCCTTGGAACTGCTTCAGTGTGGTTTGTGCCATGGAATAAAAGTCTAAACCAGTGGGGACACATCATCCACCAGGACAGAATTGCAGCCCCCTGTGTGGACACTGAGGGTTCTGTTGCATCCTGGATTTCCTTCACCTGGCAGCACTGTGCCCATCAGCACCACGGACTCGTCCTGCTGGTACCCCAAAGTGGGTTTGGCATTTGGAATGGGCAGCAAAACCCAAACCCAGGTGAAAAAAACCCCAACCAACATCCATCTGCAGTGTGAGCACCAATGGAGTGTCCTAAGCTCTCCCATGCTCAGAGTTGTGTGCTGGGTAAATGAGAAAGGGGAAAGGATGGGAAGTGCTGGAAGTGCAGAAACATCAGAGGGAAACTCAGCAGGCAGGGGGGAGGGAAATGCCTGGAGCTGCCTAACTGGGGCCTGGAGCTGCCTAAATGGGACCAGGTGCTGCCTAATTGGGGCCTGGAGCTGACTAATTGGAGCCTGGAGCTGCCTAATTGTGGCCTGGAGCTGCCTCATTGGAGCCTGGAGCTGCCTCATTGGGGCCTGGAGCTGTCTAATTGTGGCCTGGAGCTGCCTCATTGGGGCCTGGAGCTGCCTCATTGGGGCCTGGAGCTGTCTAATTGTGGCCTGGAGCTGCCTCATTGGAGCCTGGAGCTGCCTCATTGGGGCCTGGAGCTGCCTAATTGTGGCCTGGAGCTGCCTCACTGGGGCCTGGAGCTGCCTAATTGGGGCCTGGAGCTGCCTAATTGGCACCTGGAGCTGCCTCATTGGGGCCTGGAGCTGCCTAATTGGCACCTGGAGCTGCCTCATTGGGGCCTGGAGCTGCCTAATTGGCACCTGGAGCTGCCTAATTGTGACCTGGAGCTGCCTAAATGTGATCTGGAGCTGCCTAAAAGGGGCCTGGAGCTGCCTAATTGGGGCCTGGAGCTGCCTAATTGTGACCTGGAGCTGCCTAAATGTGATCTGGAGCTGCCTAAAAGGGGCCTGGAGCTGCCTAATTGGGACCTGGAGCTGCCCAACTGGGACCTGGAGCTGCCTAAATGTGATCTGGAGCTGCCTAAAAGGGGCCTGGAGCTGTCTAATTGGGACCTGGAGTTGCCTCATTGGGACCTGGAGCTGCCTAATTGTGGCCTGGAGCTGTCTAATTGTGGCCTGGAGCTGCCTAATTGGGGCCTGGAGCTGTCTAATTGTGGCCTGGAGCTGCCTAATAGGCACGTGGAGCTGCCTAATTGGGGCCTGGAGCTGCCTAATTGTGACCTGGAGCTGCCTAAATGTGATCTGGAGCTGCCTAAAAGGGGCCTGGAGTGCCTAATTGTGACCTGGAGCTGCCTAATTGGGGCCTGGAGTTGCCTAAATGTGATCTGGAGCTGCCTAAAAGGGGCCTGGAGCTGCCTAATTGTGACCTGGAGCTGCCTAAATGTGACCTGGAGCTGCCTAATTGTGACCTGGAGCTGCCTAAATGTGATCTGGAGCTGCCTGATTGTGACCTGGAGCTGCCTAATTGTGACCTGGAGCTGCCTAAATGTGATCTGGAGCTGCCTAAAAGGGGCCTGGAGCTGTCTAATTGGGACCTGGAGTTGCCTCATTGGGACCTGGAGCTGCCTAATTGTGGCCTGGAGCTGACTAATTGGGGCCTGGAGCTGCCTAATTGGGACCTGGAGCTGCCTAATTGGGACCTGGGGCTGCCTAATTGGAGCCTAGAGCTGCCTAATTGGGACCTGGAGCTGCCTAATTGGGACCTGGGGCTGCCTAATTGGAGCCTAGAGCTGCCTAATTGGGACCTGGAGCTGCCTAATTGGGACCTGGAGCTGCCTAAATGTGATCTGGAGCTGCCTAAAAGGGGCCTGGAGCTGCCTAATTGGGACCTGGAGCTGCCTAATTGTGGCCTGGAGCTGCCTAATTGTGTCCTGGAGCTGCCTAATTGGGACCTGGAGCTGTCTGATTGGGACCTGGAGCTGCCTAAATGTGACCTGGAGCTGCCTAATTGGGACCTGGAGCTGCTTAACTGGGGCCTGGAGCTGCCTAATTGTGACCTGGATCTGCCTAACTGGGGCCTGAAGCTGCCTAATTGGGGCTTGGAGCTGCTTAACTGGGACCTGGAGCTGCCTAATTGGGGCTTGGAGCTGCCTAAATGGGACCTGTAGCTGCCTAACTGGGGCTTGGAGGTGCCTAATTGTGACCTGGAGCAGCCTAACTTGGGCCTGGAGCTGCCTAATAGTGACCTGGATCTACCTAATTGTGTCCTGGAGCTGCCTAATTGGGACCTAGAGCTGCCTAATTGGGATATGGAGTTGCCTCATTGGGGCCTGGAGCTGCCTAATTGTGTCCTGGAGCTGCCTAATTGGGACCTGGAGCTGCCTAACTGGGACCTGGAGCTGCCTAATTGGGACCTGGAGTTGCCTTATTGGGGCCTGGAGCTGTCTAATTGGGGCCTGGAGTGACTTCTGTGGAGCCTGGATTGGCTTCAGTGGGGCCTGGAGCTGCCAAGCTGAATTTCTGCTGCATCACAATGGCTTGGCACAGAGGATAGAGAAGCTTGGCATGGAGGGGGAATGGAAGTCTGGGCTTGGTTGGCTTGGGTCTGAAGGGAGGTTTGTGTGAAGCTTTGAATAGAATAGAATCAACCAGGTTGGAAAAGTCCTCAGAGATCATCCAGTCCAACCTCTCCCCCAGCACCATCTGATCAATTCAGCCATGGCACCAAGGGCCTCAGCCAGGCTCTTCCTAAACACCTCCAGGGATGGGGACTCCACCACCTCCCTGGGCAGCACATCCCAATGGCCAATCTCTCTGTCTGGGAAGAATTTCTTCCTCCCCTCCAGCCTCAACCTTCCCTGGCACAGCTTGAGACTGTGTCCTCTTGTTCTGCTGCTGGGGGCCTGGGAGAAGAGACCAACCCCCAGTTGGCTACAACCTCCCTGCAGGGAGTTGGAGAGAGCAAGAAGGTCTCCCCTGAGCCTCCTCTTCTCCAGGCTAAGCAACCCCAGCTCCCTCAGCCTCTCCTCACAGGGCTGTGCCCCAGACCCCTCCCCAGCCTTGTGCCCCAGACCCCTCCCCAGCTTTGTTGCCCTTCTCTGGACACCTTCCAACATCTCAACCTCTTTCCTAACCTCAGCAGCCCAGATCTGGACACAGGACTCAAGCTGTGGCCTCAGCAGTGCTGAGCACAGGGCACAAGGACTTCCCTGCTCCTGCTGGCCACACTCTTCCTGGCCACACTCTTCCTTTGGCTTGCTGTGCTTCTGTGTGGTAGCCCAGCCTATGGATTTTGGGGGTATTTTAGATGCTGTGCCTATGCTTTGCAGCAGTGCAGTTTGTGAACAGCCTCTCTGTGGCAGTTTTCAGGCTGTGCCTAGGAAAACCTCCCACAGATGTTGAGCAGAAAGTGGTGGAATGCAAATGAACCACTCTTGGGTGTGAAAAGGAAAAGAATGGGTAAGTTCTAAACCATCCCCACTGGGCAGAAAGTGGGGTTGTATATACTAACCTTCTCCTTTTGGCTGCCTGGCTCTGGGAGACACTAATTGGCTTCTGCTTGGCTTTGCTGACCTTGGCTGTGCTCTTTGGTGTGGCTGAGTAGCCTAACAAAACAATTCTCTCTCCTTTCTCCTGCCTGACCAACCTGGTTGCCTTCTATGAGCAGGTGACAAAATTAGTAGCTGAGGGGCAAGCAGCTGATGTCCTTTCCCTGGCCCTGAGCACAGCCTTCCACACTGTCCCACACCACATCCTGGTCTGCAGGCTGGTGACACATGGGTGTGATGGGTGACCACTAGATGGATAAGGAACTGGCTTGAGGGCTGCACCCAAAGAGTGGCTGTCAGTGGCTCCATGTCCCACTGGAGGCCAGGGACAAGCAGAGTCCCTCAGGGATCAGTCCTGGACCAGGCTTGTTCAACATCTTTGTGGGTGCCAGGGACAGTGGCACTGAGTGCACCCTCAGCAGGGTTGCTGATGACACCAAGCTGTGTGGTGCAGCAGACAGCTGGAGGGAAGGGATCCATCCAGAGGGACCTGGACAGGCTGGAGAGGTGGGCACAAGCCAACCTCAGGAGGTTCAACAAGACCAAGGGCAGGGTCCTGCAGCTGGGTGGAGGCAATCCCAGGCACAAATCCAGGCTGGGCAGGGACTGGCTGGAAAGCAGCCCTGAGGAGAGAGACTTGGGGGTGCTGGGGGAGGAGAAGCTCACCAGGAGCTCTCAGTGTGCACTTGCAGCCCAGAAAGCCAAGCAGAGCCTGGGCTGCAGCAGGAGAAGTGTGGCCAGCAGGGCAAGGGAGGTGATCCTCCCCCTCTGCTCAGCTCTGGGGAGACCCCACCTGGAGTCCTGCCTCCAGTTCTGGAGCCCCTGTGACAAGAGGGATGTGGAGGTGCTGGAAGGTGTCCAGAGAAGGGCCAGGAGGATGAGCAGAGGGCTGGAGCTGCTCTGCTGTGAGGGCAGACTGAAGGAGTTGGGGCTGTTCAGTCTGCAGAAGAGAAGGCTCCGAGGTGACCTCATTGTGGCCTTCCAGGATCTGAAGGGGGCTACAGGAAGGCTGGGGAGGGACTGCTCAGGATCTCAGGCAGTGATAGGACTAGGGGGAATGGAATGAAGCTGGAGGTGGGGAGGTTCAGGCTGGAGGGGAGGAGGAAGTTCTTCCCCATGAGAGTGGTGAAGCCCTGGAATGGGTTGTGCAGGGAGGTGGTTGGGGCCCTGTCCCTGGAGGTGTTTAAGGCCAGGCTGGATGAGGCTGTGGGCAGCCTGCTCTAGTGTGGGGTGTCCCTGCCCATGGCAGGGGGGTTGGAACTGGCTGATCCTTGTGGTCCCTTCCAACCCTGAATGATACTGTGATACTATGATACTGTCCCATTGTGTCCAAGGGGGTAAGGAGGAGGTAAGGAGGAAGTAAGGAGGAGCAGCTTAACAAAACAATTCTCTGCTCTTTCTATTGTCCCCTTGTGTCCAGGGGGTAAGGAGGGGGTAAGAAGGGGGTGAGGAGAGGGTAAGGAGCAGGTAAGGAGGAGTAGCCTAGCAAAACAATGCTCTGCTCTTTCTCCTGTCCCCTTGTGTCCAGGGGGGTAAGGAGGAGGTAAGGAGGAGGTAAGGAGGAGCAGCCTAACAAAACAATTCTCTGCTCTTTCTCTTGTGCCCTTGTGTCCAGGGGGATAAGTAGGGGGTAAGAAGGGGGTGAGGAGAGGATAAGGAGGAAGTAAGGAGGAGCTGCCTAACAAAACAATGCTCTGCTTTTTCTCCTGTCCCCTTGTGTCCAGGGGGATAAGTAGGGGGTAAGAAGGGGGTGAGGAGAGGATAAGGAGGAAGTAAGGAGGAGCTGCCTAACAAAACAATGCTCTGCTCTTTCTCTTGTCCCCTTGTGTTCAGGGGTTAAGGAGGAGCAGCCTAACAAAACAATTCTCTGCTCTTTCTCCTGTCCCCTTGTGTCCAAGGGGTAAGGAGGAGGTAAGGAGGAGCAGCCTAACAAAACAATGCTCTGCTCTTTCTCCTGTCCCCTTGTGTCCAAGGGGTAAGGAGGAGGTAAGGAGGAGCAGCCTAACAAAACAATGCTCTGCTCTTTCTCCTGTCCCTTTGTGTCCAAGGGGTAAGGAGGAGGTAAGGAGGAGCAGCCTAACAAAACAGTTCTCTGCTCTTTCTCCTGTCCCCTTGTGTCCAGGGGGTAAGGAGGAAGTAAGGAGCTGCCTAACAAACCAATGCTCTGCTCTTTCTCTTGTCCCCTTGTGTCCAGGGGGGCCAGTTGGGTAAGCTATGAGCAGCTGCCCTGCTTGTCCAGAGGGGGTTCTTGTGCTGTTTATCAGTGGCACATCCCTGTCAGTGTTGCCTGGTTTGTACACATTCACTGCCTTTCCTTGCAGGACTGTACTTCTGCTTTGTAAACACAGCTTTCATTTGCTTCCAACTGGCAATTTGATGTTGGGAGTTGGGGGGGGGGGAAGGGTGGGTGGAATTTCCACCCCCCCCACACCTTCCATCCCCACTTCCCACTTCCCCAGTCCTGCCTGGGAAGAGTTTTTCCTTCCGGCCCCTCTGGAAGAGGTGAAGGAGCCGCAAAGGGAGAGAGGAGGCGAGCCAGCCCTCCCCTTGGGCACACCTACCTTTGAGTTTGTTGTGTTCTGAGTCAGCAGGGAAGAGAGAGTCTGGGAAGAGCTTGGGGAAGGTGAGGCCGGCGTACTTGGGTCTGTTCTCCACGTAGTTCCTCACCGTGGGCTGCAGCTTCTTCATGAACTCCGGGCAGGGCGTCCCCAGCTGCTCTATGACTTTATTCCACTGATCAATATCTGAGCGTCAGGAGTCAAGGCAAAGAGAGTGCAGAGCCTGGCACCTCCCTCTGAGCCTCCTCTGGGAGCCCTCAGAAGGGTTCAGCTCCCCACAGGACAGCTCCTTAGCCTCGCTCTGCTGGGGCAGCACCGCGCCTCCACGTCCTGCAGCCGGCAAGGGGCGAACTATCCCGCACGGCTTGGCTTGCTTGAGGGGGCTGAACGTGGGGTCATGGGGTCATGGAGTCATGGAGTCATGCAATCATGGAGTCATGGAGTCATGGAGTCATGGAATTATGGAATCATGGAGTCATGAGGTCATGAAGTCATGTAGTCATGGAATCATGGAGTCATGGAGTCATGGAGTCATGGAATCATGAAGTCATGGAGTCATGAGGTCATGGAGTCATGGAATCATGGAATCATAGAGTCATTGAGTCATGGAGTCATAGAATTATGGAGTCATGGAGTCATGGAGTCATTGAGTCATGGAGTCATGGAATTATGGAATCATGGAGTCATGAAGTCATGGAGTCATGCAGTCATGGGATCACGGAGTCATGGAGTCATGGGGTCATGAGGTCATGGAGTCATGGAATCATGGAGTCATGGAGTCATGAGGTCATGGAGTCATGGAATCATGGAATCATGGAGTCATGGAGTCATGGAGTCATAGAATTATGGAGTCATTGAGTCATGGAGTCATTGAATCATGGGGTCATGGAATTATGGAATCATGGAGTCATGAAGTCATGGAGTCATGCAGTCATGGGATCACAGAGTCATGGAGTCATGGAGTCATGGAGTCATGGAGTCATGGAGTCATGGAGCCATGGGATCATGGAGTAATGGAGTCATAGAGTCATGGAGTCACAGGGTCATGGGATCATGGAATCATGGAGTCATGGAGCCATGGAGTCATGGAATCATGGGGTCATGGAGTCATGGAATCATGAAGTCATGGAGTCATGAGGTCATGGAGTCATGGAATCATGGAATCATGGAGTCATGGGGTCATGAAGTCATGCAGTCATGGGATCATGGAGTTATGGAGTCATGGGGTCATGGGGTCATGGAATCATGGAGTCATGGAATCACGGAGCCATGGAGTCATGGAGTCATGGGATCATGGAGTCAAGGAGTCATGGAATCATGGAATCATGGAATCATAGAGTCATGGAATCATAGAGTAGTAGAATCATAGCATCATGGAATCATAGAATCACAGGATGGGCAGGGTTGGAAGGGAGCTCCAGGCTCAGCCAGTCCCAACCCCCTGCCATGGGCAGGGACACCTCACACCACAGCAGCTTGCTCACAGCCACCTCCAGCCTGGCTGCAAACACCTCCAGCCAGGAGGCTTCCACCACCTCCCTGGGCAGCCTGGGCCAGGCTCTCACCACCCTCCTGCCCAACAACTTCTTCCTCACAGCCAAGCTCCAGCTCCCCACTTCTACTTCTGCTCCAGCCCCACCACTCCTAGCCCTCCCTCACCCCCTCCAAAGTCCCTCCCCAGCTTGCTTGCAGCCCCCTGCAGCTCCTGCAAGGCCACCAGAAGGTCTCCTGGGAGCCTTCTCCTCTCCAGCCTGCACAAGCCCAACTCTCTCAGGCTGTGCTCACAGCAGAGCAGCTCCAACCCTCCATGTCCCCTTGGCTGCACTGCTGCAGCTGGGAGGAGCACTGCAGTCACCTGCAGTCTCTGTTCATCACTCTGTGGAGGGTGAGGTGGAGCTGGCTCAAAGGACTTGTGCAGAAGTCACCCTCACCTCATCTGCTTTGCACTTCTGGGCTTACAGATTCATAGAACAGATTCATGGAATGGTTTGGGTTGGAAGGGCCCTTCAAGATCATCCAGTTCAACCATTCTCTATGTTCTTGCATTCTCTGTGTTCTTAGATGCTCTGTGCTCTTATATGAGTGTGGTGCCGTTTACTGCAGTCATGGAATCACAGGATCACAGAACAGGTTGGGTTGGGTTGGGTTAGGTTGGAAGAGACCTTCAGGAACATCCAGTTCCAGTTCGCCCCCTGCCAGGGGCAGGGACACCTCACACCAGCCCAAGGCCTCACCCAACCTGGCCAGGGAGGGGGCAGCCACAATGCAGAGCCTGGCACTTCCCTCTGAGCATCCTCTGGGAGCCCTCAGCTCCCTTCAGGGCACCTCTTTAGCCTCACTCTGCTTGGGCAGCACCGCGCCTCCAGGTCCTGCAGCCGGCAAGGGGCAAACTCTCCCTCATGACTTGACTTGCTTGAGGGGGCTGAACATGGGGTCATGGAGTCATGGAGTCCTGGGATCATAGAACCATGAAAGCATGGAGTCATGGGATCATAGAATCAATCATAGAATCATGGAATCACAGAACTGGCAGGGTTGGAGGAGACCTCAAGGCTCAGCCAGCCCCAACCCCCTGCCATGGGCAGGGACACCTCACACCACAGCAGCTTGCTCACAGCCACCTCCAGCCTGGCTGCAAACACCTCCAGCCAGGAGGCTTCCACCACCTCCCTGGGCAGCCTGGGCCAGGCTCTCACCACCCTCCTGCCCAACAACTTCTTCCTCACAGCCAAGCTCCAGCTCCCCACTTCTACCTCTGCTCCGGCCCCCCCACTCCTAGCCCTCCCTCACCCCCTCCAAAGTCCCTCCCCAGCTTGCTGCAGCCCCCTGCAGCTCCTGCAAGGTCACCAGAAGGTCTCCTGGGAGCCTTCTCCTCTCCAGCCTGCACAATCCCAAATCTCTCAGGCTGTGCTCAGAACAGAGCCACAGCCTCCCTGGGCAGCCTGTGCCAGAGTCTCCCCAGCCTCACTCTCAAGGATCTCTTCCTCCTCTCCACTCTCAATCTCTCCTCTCCCAGCTCCAAGCCATTGTTCCTCAGCCTGGCACTCCCAGCCCTTGGCCAGAGTCCCTCCCCAGCTCTCCTGGAGCCCTTCAGGTACTGGAAGGCTGCTCTGAGGTCTCCCTGCAGCCTTCTCTTCTCCAGGCTGCACAGCCCCAGCTCTCCCAGCCTGTCCCCACAGGGGAGGTTCTGCAGCCCTCTGATCATCTTTGTGGCCCTGGTAGTAATTTTGCTTCAACCCATCCAGCCAGCACCCCCTCAAAAGCAATTTGATGTCACAAGCCTGCACTGGGACTGATTTTCTATGGACAAATGAAGCTTTCCTGATCTTTCTAGCCTGTTACTGACCAGTAAGAGACAGAACCTCATCCTTAAAGCCAAATTCTCTTGGAGACAGTTTGTATGAAGCTATTTTGTTGTTGCTTTGGTGTTGCCTTGAGACAGCAGCTAGGCTCTCTGAGAGGTGTCCTGCAGCTCTTCCAGCTGTCCTGGCTCTGTGAAATCAGTGCCCTCTCTGCTCCACACTCACTCTCAGTGCTGAGAATGAATTTGAGGAGAGCAGAAAGGCCCAAACCCAGCAGAGGACCCAGCAGAGCCCTGGCTAGAATGATGCCACCAGATGTGATGGGAGGCAGCTGCCTTGGGAGCACACTGGAAACAAGACAGCTTTCAAAAGGCAGAACACTGAAAGCACTTCAGCACAGAGAGCTGTAAAGCAGATGAATTCTTCTGAGTTATTGCTGTCATGAGAGTCAGAAGAGTGGAGGAGTTTCCCAGGTACTAAAGAGAGCTCCTCACAGCCTAGGAGAGCAATCAAGTCAACAGGATGAAGAGTAGAAGCAGTCAGGCAAAACACAGAGCTTTAGGATCATAGCATCACAGAATGGTCAGGGTTGGAAGGGACCTCAAGGCTCAGCCAGCTCCAACCCCCTGCCATGGGCAGGGACACCTCACACCAGCCCCAGCTTGCTCAAGGCCTCATCCAGCCTGGCCTGGAACACCTCCAGACAGGAGGCAGCCACAGCCTCCCCGGGCAGCCTGTGCCAGAGTCTCCCCAGCCTCACTCTCAACAATTTCTTCCTCCTCTCCAGTCCATATCTACCCTTCTCAAGCTTCAGTCCATTCCCCTCAGCCTGGCACTCCCAGCCCTTGTCCAAAGTCCCTCCTCAGCTCTCCTGGAGCCCTTCAGGTAGTGGAAGGCTGCTCTGAGATCTCCCTGCAGCCTTCTCCAAGCTGAACAGCCCCAACTCTCCCAGGCTGTCCCCACAGGGGAGGTTCTGCAGCCTCTGCTCATCTCTGTGGCCTCCTCTGGAGCCTCTGTATCAGCTCCACATCCTGTAGCCCCCTTCAGACACTGGAAGGTTGCTCTGAGGTCTCCCTGCAGCCTTCTCTCTTCTCCAGGCTGAAGAACCCCAGCTGACCTACACTCCTGAAGTGCTGGAGAAGGGCAAATCCTGAGCTCTGTAGCTGAGTGCCTGCCTGGCAGGGCTCTTCTCATGAAGATTCAAACTCCCAGCTTCAAAACTGCTTTTCACAGTGATTTGTACATTGGGAAACAAACCCCCCAACAATAAATGCCACAAATGGGTATTAAATACTCTTCAGAGAGCAGTGTGCTTGTGCAATGAAGTGCTGATCACCAGTGCTGGTGCAGTGCCAGTCTTAACCCGTTCTACACCCACTGGATGTCACAGGAAGCTCTTTTCCCCTCCCCTTTCTTTCCTTCAAAGAAGCAGAAGCCTAATTTATCTTGCTCCTCCTCTGCTTAAATACACAGAACATGCACAGAAGGTTGGAAGGGACCTCCAGAGATCAGCCAGTCCAAGCCTCCCCTGCCAGAGCAGGGCACCCAGGAATGCATCCAGGTGGGGTTGGAAAGGCTCCAGAGCAGGAGACTCCACAACCTCTCTGGCAGCCTGCTCCAGGCCTCCAGCAGCCTCACCCCAAAGAAGTTTCTCCTCCTGTTCAGCTGAAACCTTCTCTGCTCCACTTTGTGTCCTTTGGTCCTTGGCTGATTACTCCTCCTGCTTCCCTCTCACTCTTCTCCAGGCTCAACAGCCTCAGGGCTCTCAGCCTTTGCTCCTCACAGAGATGCTCCAAGGCCCCTCAGCATCTCTCTGGCCTTGGTTGGACTCTCTCTAGTTGTTGCTTGGCTCATTGCTGAGCAGCACCCAGCAGAGCTTGGCCTCCTCCCCTTGCCCCCCAGCCCTCAGCTATTGACAGGCATTGATCAGATCCCTCTCAGCCTTCTCCTCTCCAGGCTAACCACCCCCAGGGCTCTCAGCCTCTCTCCACAGGGGAGATGCTCAGGTCCCCAACTCCTCCTCCTGCCTCTCCCTTGGGCTCTCCCCAGCAGCTCTCTGTCTCTCTGCACCTGGGGAGCCCAGAGCTGGGCACAGGATTGCAGCTGTGGGCTCAGCAGGGCAGAGCAGAGCAGAGGGGGAGCAGAACCTCCCCAGCCCTGCTGGCCACACTCTTCCTGCTGCCCCCCAAGCCCCCATTGCCTCCCTTGGCCACGAGGGTCCTTTGCTGTCCCATGCAGAACTTGCTGTCCACTAAGGATGTTGCCCTCAAGCTCTTAGGGCTCATAGACCCTGCTGGTGCAACCACACAGCTGCCAGACTTCATCACGACCTGAAGAGATCATCTTTGGGTTGGTTTGGGCTTTTGGGGATTCCTTTTTGGAGAGAAACCCTAAAGCCTTTTCTGTGCAGGTTGAAGGCATAAGCTGAAGTCATCAACCAGAGCAGGCTGGGGCTGCCCTTGCAGCTTCCTGGCTGGTTTGCAGCTTCAGAGACAGGCACAAAAGCAAGAGGTGCTGAGCCCTGCCAGGGGCTGCTCAGCAGCAGGGGAGATCTGTGTGTGTGGGGGGGGAGTGGATTGAGAAAGTGGCTTTGGGGAGGGGTTCTCAGCAGCCTCAAAGAGGGCAGCTGCATCACTCTCTGTTCACAGCACAGACACTCATGGACCAGCAGGAGGGAAGCAGAGGGGGTGGCATAAACCACACAAACTCAGCAAGGTGTTGTACATAGAATCATAGAATGGTCAGGGCTGGAAGGGAGCTCCAGGCTCAGCCAGCCCCAACCCCCTGCCATGGGCAGGGACACCTCACACCACAGCAGCTTGCTCACAGCCACCTCCAGCCTGGCTGCAAACACCTCCAGCCAGGAGGCTTCCACCACCTCCCTGGGCAGCCTGGGCCAGGCTCTCACCACCCTCCTGCCCAACAACTTCTTCCTCACAGCCAAGCTCCAGCTCCCCACTTCTACTTCTGCTCCAGCTCCCCCACTCCTAGCCCTCCCTCACCCCCTCCAAAGTCCCTCCCCAGCTTGCTTGCAGCCCCCTGCAGCTCCTGCAAGGCCACCAGAAGGTCTCCTGGGAGCCTTCTCCTCTCCAGCCTGCACAAGCCCAACTCTCTCAGGCTGTGCTCAGCTCCAGCCCTCTGCTCCTCCTCCTGGCCCTGCTCTGGACACCTTCCAGCCCCTCCACAGCCTTTCTGGCACAGAGGCTCCAGAGCTGGCCCCAGAGCTGCAGCTGTGGGCTCAGCAGAGTGGAGCAGAGGGGCAGAATCCCCTCCCTGGCCCTGCTGGCCACACTTCTCTTGCTGCAGCCCAGGCTCTGCTTGGCAATTGAAGAAGGTGAACTCCAAGACAGAATGAGGCCAGAAAAACCAGCAGCTGGCAATGCCAGTTTGTGTGAGCTCATTGCAGGCACAGCCAGCACATAATGGGTGAACTGAAGAGTCTTTGCCTGATTTCCTTTTAACTAGTACACAGCTGTCTGAGAGAAACCAGGTTTTGGAGCAGTCTGTATGACATTAGGTTAGGACAGCATCCTAGGCCAGGCATCAGCAGTTTGGAGCCAGCCAGGACAGCTGGACCTGAGCTGGCTGCAGGTCTTGTCCAGCCTGACCTTGAAGCTCTCCAGCCATGGGGCC